>NC_143508.1:922500-1155000 GCF_051622355.1 Phaseolus vulgaris | reverse complement strand
TTTTAAATTTGTTATAATTTAAAAATAAAATATAATAAATATACTTATTTACATCGATGGTGAATTTATACAATTTATAATTATATAATATATTATTAGATGTGTTGAAATATTTTTCGTGTCATGATCATATCCATATCAATATTGTATCACTACATAAGAAGTGACTCATCTTTATATTTCGTTTTCATTGAACTTTGCTTGTGTCCTTACCATGTTCTGATCTCTATAGTTTATGAAATGTGGTGTCTCCAAAACCTCTCATTTTAATGCTGCACCGTTAGAGTTGTTGTTCATAGACAAGGCTAATAAAACCTTTTTTTTTTAATGAAAGTTTTCATGTTAGGCATCACTATGGAACTTGACATCTCAGCGAGGCTGACACCTCAAGTAACAACAATCATCTGTCATCACATGAATAAAGTATTATTAAAAAAAAGGAAAAAGAAAGAAAATACAAAAATATGGGGGGACTAGACCAAAACCCACATGTTAACAAAAACGATACATAGGTAGACTATACCTATTCATAAAGAATTCTAAGAACAAACTAGATGGAAGTCTATTATACCAATGAAATGATTGTCTATGAATGAACCCTAAATTAGCCAACTTATCAGCACATGCATTTCCCTCACGAAAAATATGAGTAACCCTAAACCTGATTGTCCTACAGAAATTAAGACAAGTATTCCATCGATTACGAAGCATCCACGAAACATTAGTCCTAGCAGTAAAATCAGCACAAACCAAGACAGAATCACATTCAAGCCAAACATTAGTAAGTCCCATCTTTTGAGCTTCCTCCATAGCATGTATAACTCCATAAAACTCAGCAACCAAAGCAGTCTCAACTTCAAGAAACCCTGAAAAAGCACCAATAAATTCTCCCATACTCCCACGAAAAATACCTCCACAAGTACCAAGACCAGGATACCCCCTAGCAGCCCCATCAGTGTTAATCTTAACCTAGCCTGGTGAAGGAAATTCCCATCTAACTGGAGGAGAAGGAAGAACTTTCCCACTACGAGTCTTAATACCAAAAAACTTAATCACGTTGAAATCCAACATATCATTCTTCATTGAAGCTTTAGACGAATTTCCCACTAGACAAGTTAAATCTTTAATTACCGAAATAGCCTTAGAAACCTCAATCTTATCCTGAAATCTAGCATAATTCCTCATACGCCATATCATCCATATAGAAAAGGTTGTCACAGCAAGTTTAATCAATTTAACCAAAGGACTACCATCACTCTTAATAAAAGAAAGAAGATCATCCTTATTAGAGAAATGAGAAGTAAGAAAAATCTGTCGAACCCAACTCCAAATATGTAATGCATTAGAACATTCAAAAAATAGATGTTGAATAGATTCTTCATGCTTTTCACAAAGCGTACACATAGAACATATATGCAAACCCTTATTCTGAATATGCAGATCTGTAGGAAGTCTCCCATGAAAAATTTTCCAGAGTACTAAAGTTTTGGAAGGCGGAATAGAGGAAGACCAAATGAACTTATCCCAACCACCTGGAACTCCTAGTTCCAAGAAAAAAGTCCTAGTCGATTTAAGAGTGAAACGACCAGACTCATATAGAATCCAATTAGGAATATCTTGTTCCTCTCTAACCATGATATGATTAAAAAAATGCGGCATTTGTAAAGATAAGGGAATATTCCAATCATAACCTGACCAAAATTGAGAGACTGTATCCAGAATGTTAGCCCCATCAGATAACCTTGCAATATTTGCTAAAGAAGTAGGAGAACACCATTTATCATTCCAGAAATTAATAAAAGAACCTGTACCAACAGTCCAAGAAGTATAATTAAGTATGATAGAATAAAATTGTTTAATTCCAAGCCAAAGAGAGGAGGATCTATAAACCATTCTAAACTCGTATTTTGATTTAAGAACTCTGGCTTTCAAGAGTAAAGACCAAGGTTTGTTGCTAGAAGCGAAGTTCCAAGCAAGCTTAAGAAGATATGCATTATTTTCATGATGAAGATTAATAATATTCAAGCCTCCATCCTCAAGAGGTGAACAAATTTTCGCCCAATTAACAGTAGCGATACCTTTTTTCATAATATCACCAGTCCAAATAAAATTCCGGCACCACTGCTCAACTTGCTTAATAAGTGAAACTGGCCATTTATACATATTAAAACTATAAGCTAGAAATCCAGTAATCACTATATTGACCAGCTGGATCCGACCCATCATGCTAAGAGATTTACCTTTCCAAGATGCTAGCTTCAATTTGACTTTATCAGCCAAAGGTTGAAGAAATCGACACTTTGGAGCACCAACAAAGATAGGCACTCTTAAATAATTGAAAGGCAAACAACCATGACTACAAGAAAGAATATTTTGAATTTTGGTGACAAATCTTGGAGAATTATCCATGGTGAAGAAACTACTTTTAGAGTTATTAATATATTGACCAGAAAAATCACCATATGTTTTAAGAAAAGTACTCAAATTTCAAAGAGACTTAATATCCCCCTATAGAAAATAAAAATGTCATCAGCATACAAAATATGAGAGGGAGTGAGATAACCTTTCGGACTAGCCATATTTAAAATCTTCTTATCATTCACAAGCTTAGAAATACCTCTACTAAAAACTTCCTCAGCAAGACAAAAAAGTAAAGGAGACAATGGATCACCTTGTCTTACACCTCGACTGCAGGGAAAAAAACCCACCAAACTACCACTTATTCTGATAGAAAGCATAGCTGAATGGAGAATTGTACTAATCCAACTGACAAACGAGGGGTGAAAACCAAAGCGTTTCAAAACTAATAATAAGAACTTCCAACTCAGAGTGTCAAAAGCTTTATGAATATCAACTTTGTAAGCCACATTACCTCCTCTAACCTTTTTAGAAAGCATATTAATAGCTTCAGAAGCAATACCAATGCAATCTTGAATCTGTCTAC
Organism: Phaseolus vulgaris; assembly: GCF_051622355.1. NCBI lineage: Eukaryota > Viridiplantae > Streptophyta > Magnoliopsida > Fabales > Fabaceae > Phaseolus > Phaseolus vulgaris. The sequence continues at coordinate 1,152,056 of NC_143508.1, read as the reverse complement.
CCTGCACAAACCCATATTGATTAGGAGAAATGATTCTAGCAGCCACAAGAGCAAGCCTATCTGCCAGTATCTTGGAAATAATTTTAAATTTGAAATTAGCAACAACAATTGACTTGTAATCTTTAATGGAATCAGCACCCTGAATCTTAGGAATAAGATATACCACATTACTATTCATTCCAGGGAGAACCCAATTTTGTTTAAAAAATTGTTGAACAGCATTACAAACATCTGTCCCAATAATTTCCCAGCAAGAATGATAGAAAACACCACCAAAACCATCAGGACCAGGAGCACTATTACCGTTAAGATTAAAAACAGCATTCTTGATTTCAGAAAAATCAGGACATTTAATCAACATCATATTCTCCTCAGAGGAAACCATCGTAGGAATATAAGTACCAATAAAATCTTCCATATTATCAGCATCCAGAACATTAGAATCAGCATAAAGATTTGTATAAAAGTCCAAAATATGATCCTCAATGATTTTAGGATCCTCCGTAACCTCATTATCAATCTGTAGACGATGAATCCCACTAGAATTATTTCTCCTTTTGACCACAGCATAGAAAAAAGTTGTATTTCGATCTCCATCCTTGAACCATAACATCTTAGCCCTTTCTTTCCAAAACAAATATTGACAGTGAAGAGCATGATCAAGCTCCTCCTTAGCAATCTTTTCTTGACAGAGAAGCCCATCACTATCAGACAAACTAGCAGTCTCTAAGTTTTTTTGAATACCAAGGAGGATACCCTGCTTAAGAAGAACTGCATTGTGAACATTACCAAAAGAATTTTTATTCCAGTCCCGGAGCTCAAGTTTCAACCTTTTTAACTTATGTTGTAAGATAAACATAGGACAACCAACAACCTTATTAGCCCAAGAATCATGAATAAGCTTCATACACGAAGTGTCCTGAAGCCACATAGAAAAGAAACGAAAATTGCTAACCTTCCGCAAAGAATTACTAGCAAGACTAGCAAGAATAGGGGAATGATCAGAATAATTTTTAACAAGAACTTGATAAGTACAAGAATCCCATTCATCCAGACACACTCCATTACATAAAGCCCTATCCAGTCTTCTGTGAATTCTATGCAACCCTCTCCTTCCGTTACACCAATTATAACAAGATCCAGTAAAATGCATACAAGAAAGATCATTAGTATTAATCCAGTCCAGGAATTCATTACAAGAAACCTGATTAGGAGCCACCCCCCCTTTACAGTCATCCGCCGAGAGCACAACATTAAAATCTCCCAGAATACACCAAGGCCCTGTGAAGAAACTAAGATCCCTCCACAAAAATCGTCTAGACAAGTATGTGTTAGCACCATAAACACCTGCAAAGCTAAAACTTTTATCCTGCCAAAGACAAGTTACAGAGATAAATTGATCATTAACCAAGAAATTTTGGACAAGATTAGGAACCGACAAACACCAAAGCTTAGCAACTTTATTAACAATAGGAGACGTAGCCACCAAATGCATATTGACAGATTTGAAAAGGACGTCAAAAGCAGTAGTGTACGGCATCATGGGTTCAGCAAGAAAAACCAGGAGAGGTTGATGTAGGTTAAGTAAACTAAGCAACATCTCCACAGTTTTGTGGTTTCCCAATCCTCTGACATTCCAAAAAAAAGAAGAGACCTTCATTGCGACGTTGTAGAGAGAACTGCCTTAGCAGCTTTCCTGGATTTACCAGTCCCCTTAGGTGGTCTCCCTGGTTTTCTTTTAGTGCGAACTGTTTCTTCCCCATTATCACTGTCATCCTCCTCCATCTCAGTAGAGTCAGCCCAAAATTTAAAAACAACCTGATTTGCAATATGATCAAAATTAATTCCAACAATGGTAGGCGGAATAGTTGACGCTCCAATATGAGAATCACCTCCCACATCTGTAGTTTCCAAACCATCAAGAGAGGAAAAGTGATTTTGAAGGACCAATGATATTGCTTTAACATCCCCAATATATTTAGCCTTCCGAGGGGAGGTATGAGGCGACTGAGATGGTACAGTCACAATAGCAGAGACCTCCACATTAGGATTAGTATCTGCATGTGATTTAGCTCTCCGAGGAGAGGTAGTACGCCACAGAGATGGTACAGTCACAGGAGCAGAGGCCTCCACATGATGATCATCAATAAGAGTCGTTGAATGTGACTCTGAGTCCTTAGCTTGAATAACGACAAGTGAATCCAAAGTGGGAGGAGACAACCCCTGCTTGGGTGAAGACCTATCATGATCTGAAGCATCCTCAAGAGGAGGCATATCTGCAAAATCATCCTCCCCGCCATCTGATTTATCAGCAAGGTGTCCCAAGGGTGACCCTACATTAATCCCAGTAGCATCAACTTTCAAATTATTCGGGGGACCTTCGAAGAGCTTCGTCTGCAGATCTTTTTTTCGATATTCTTTACGTTGGGTTGGAATCGTGGTCTTCCCTTGTTCCTGTTCATCAGAAGGTGTCTTCTGAGAAGATTTGTGTTGAGGCCCAGGAACACAACCCTGGTCATGGATCACTCGGCACTGAGCAAGCTGGTGCCCAATCATCTTACAATGAGAACAAAATGGAGGGAGCCATTCATATTCCACACCAGCTACAAAAGCAAAGTCTGGACGTTCAACCAAGAGGTGATCAGGAAGAGGGGACAACATATCAATATCCACCAGCACTCTAGCAAACATACCCCTATTCTTTCTCATAGTATGCTCATCCAAAGACAACGGAGTACCAAGGCCTCTGACGATGGAAAATATTGTCCTTGGTTTCCAATACTCCAAAGGCAAATGGTAAATTCTAACCCAGGTCTGAGCTTTGGTACTCCTCATGGTAGCTAGGACAAAGTCTTTTGTCCAGGCAAACAGTCTCAATAAACCAGGAGATAACTTCAGGGAACCCATCCCGAGGGCCCATCGCATGTCTTCTATACAAGCGAACTCAAACTCATAGAAACCCTTTCCAAGAGGAATTGCTTTCCATGGTCTAAGAGCTTTCCACACCGGCTGCAACTTTTTAGTTAAATCTAGGTGTGTGAGAGGTTTATCCCCCTTAGATAGAATAACCCGACCATGGAGATGGGTTTTGCAATCCTCAAGACCAGCCAAGTAATCTGCCTCATCAATCCGGACAACAATCATGTCACCCTTAATACAAGGGGTAGGTAACTGGGACAAAGGAATGTCACATGTATTTCCCAAAGTCTGAGCAAAAGTCTTCCTTTGACCGGACATAGAATATACTTTATTATCAGGACATACTTTTCGATCCATCAAACAAGTCCATGGAATGAGGAAACCCGCAGAGCCCTCCACCATTTTAAAAGGCTAACAAGTTGCCGCCAAAAACTTTCGCAAAACCCTAAAACCCCCAAATCTTCAAATTAGGGTTTTGCTGGCGGTGCTTGGAGCTTCGTCAATTGAAGTCTCGTTTCAACCAATCACCTTTGTGCTGGACTGCGAAGGTGTTGATCGGAATTAAGGCTGGGGCGGTGAGGTTCCGATTTGAGGAATTAGGGCACCACTTTTTCACATTCTCGGTGGAGAGAACCAGCGCGACGCACGATGGGTGGACCAGCTGCGACACACGACGGAACAGCCGCAAAAAGACGAACCACTCGCAGGTGGCTGCAGCGACACGGCGAGTGTTTGATTAGTCTATTTGTATATAAAGTTTTGTGTAATTTTAACCTCATATAAATAACTATTTTCTACCCAAACTCTCTCTTGAGTCTTATTTCCTACTAAAGTCATATTTGGGTGTTACATATTTTTAAAAAGGTTTAAAAATTAAAAAAAAACTTAAGAGAAACAAGGTGTTGATTTAACAATATATGTATACAAACTAAATTAAGAAAAAAAAACTTCATTTTTATTTATCGAACAATCATATATAATAATAAAAATTGTTTGTAGAAAATCATAATTCATAAAAATAATGCAATACAATTACTTATATGTAAATAAAATAAAATAAAAACTGGATGAGAAAGTTCTACTTTTATCAGAATTGAAATTGAGAAAAAGTTTGAATCAGTGTATAAATGGAACTGTTTTATAGAATGACAATTATACATATAAATAAAAAACCATGCAGATTTTACAAAAGTTCAATAAAATAAATAATTCATTAAAATTTGTATGATTTTTAAGATAGTGCTTTTTTTTGTACTTTTTCTTATTATTCATTTAAATACCATATGATTTTATTGCATATTTACAAAGAATTTATATAGTCTTGATTGAATATTATATGTTTTTTTTTACATTTAAGAATATTAATCGAATACCCTATTATTTTTTTATAGAAACATTCTTATCTTTGAATTTGAATTGAGTATACCCTTTATTTTTAGTTTAAATCTTTTAATGAATTTAGTGTGACCTTATTAATTAACCAAAAGAAAGAAATTAATTAACATATTTAGTACATTAATTAATTTTTGTATGTAAATTGTGCATATAAGATATTAATGATGAGAAATTGGTAGGGTATAAAGTAGTAAGTAACTAAATTGGTAGATTCTAAATTAGTTTCTAAAACGAATTAGAATATAAAGTAGTAAGTAACTAAAATTCTTATAACTAATAATTAATTATGAATTTAGAAACTATTTTATAAATTTTTATTAATAATAGAAATTATTTTAAATGTTAATAGTTTTTTTAGTTTATAAATTTGTATCTAATTTAATCATAACTAATTATTTTGGTCTTTTAAATTAGTTTCTATTTAATAAATTTTTTAATGCTAAAAAATAACTAAACAATAAAAAATTAAAATTATACTTTTTATAATTGGTACTAATATTATTTTATGGTTAACATACCCATTATCATCATGTGTTGTGTTTGTGTGATAAGATATGCGATAAAGATAAAGGTATACATGTTATTATGGGATATATAAAGTTTTCACAGACCCGGTAGTTAAAATATTATGATTTTTATAAATGTATTACATTTATAAATTTACTATATATTACTATTGGATAATGATATATCAATAGGTGTATAAAAAAAAATTATGTATCTTTAAAAAATAATTATAATATAAATATACCAATAATAACATTATTTATTATTTTTTAATATTAAATATAACTATATATAAATGATAAAAATAAGAAAAATGTTAATATACAGGCATGATAACACATAACACATGTGTTTTGTTTGTAATAATAATTTAAAAATTATTTTAAAAAAACCATAATTCAAAAGAATAACGCAATACAATTACTTATATGTAAATAAATAAAAATGAAATTGGAAGAGAAAGTTTTACTTTTATCATAGTTAAAATTGAGAAAAATTTTGAATGAGTATATAAATGGATTTTTTTTTTATATAATGACAATTATATATAAATAAAAAATCATACAAATTTTATAAAAATTCATTAAAATTTGTATGATTTTTAATATTCATCCATTTTTTTGACTGTTTCTTAAATTCCCATTTAAATATCATATGATTTTATTGCATTCTTAAAAGTAATTTATATAATCTTGATTGAATATTATAAGAATTTGTTTTAATAGAATGCTAAAATACCTTTTATGGAAAAATTGTTATTTTTAAATTACTGACAAAATAATATTTTGAACATATTTAGTATATTGATAATTTTTTATGTGTTATTTGTGAATATAAGATATGAATGATGAGAAATTGCTAGGATATATATTTAGTCTATTTCATCCAAGTAGCAACCAATATATATATATATATATATATGAAAGAGTGTGGCTTAGAAGAATTAAGTAGTCACAAAATGTGGAAAAGCATATCAATGATTTACACATATATTATTGTATTGCATCTTGTGAACGTGGAAATATTATATTGCAATTTGGCAATTGATTAGAAGGTGCAATGCACATACCACGAAGCTGCAATGTGAACTTAAATGAGTGGAAGGTAAAACTTTATTCATTGTGGACGAAAAAGCAATGGAAAAATATAAAACAATAACTCTTGACCCCAAGTCTTTTTAAATTAATTATTGCAACCACTTTTCATATTAATTATTAACATATTTAGTACATTAATTAGTTTTTGTATGTAAATTGTGCATATAAGATATTAATGATGAGAAATTGGTAGGGTATATATGTTGTTTGATTGCATCTAATAACGTGGCTCATAAAAGTAAAGTAGAAGGTGACATGCACATAGCAGGAAGGTGCATTCTGACTCAGCTTTGAAAATGAGTGGAAGCTTCAGTTCAACCACAATCATGGCTGACTCTAAGTCAATGCAAAAATAAAACCAGATATTCTTTGTAAATTAATTATTGCAATCACTTTTCTTTCGATAATATATATTCAGATATATCTTAGGATGTGGCTGCAAGCTACAATCCATTGTTGTTCTTCCATCACCAACCACAAACACATTATCTAAGCACAGATCAAAATCTGCAGGCACGTCTATGCTGTAATGGCAGACAGTGTAGTTTCCTTTGTTTTGGATCACTTATCTGAGCTTGTGGCACGTGAAGCTAACTTGCTGTATGGCGTGAAGGACAGGGTCCAGTCCCTCCAGAACGAGCTTCAAATGATCAACGAACTTCTCAATACCTCAAAGAGAAAGAAAGGAATTTCAAATACAGTGGTGAACCAAATCAGAGATGTGGCCCACCTAGCTGAGGATGTCATCGACACTTTCGTAGCCAAAGTTGCCATTTACAAGAGGAGAACCATGCTCGGGAGGATGCTTCATGGCTTTGGCCAAGTAAGGTTGCTCCATGACGTAGCCGACAAAGTAGACAAGATGAAAACCACTCTCAACGAAATACGCGACAACAAGGACAAATATGATGCTTTCAAAGAAATCAATAATCAATCTGCAGCAGAAGAGGAGGAGGAGAAGGAAAGGGCGCAATCATTACACAAGCTAAGAAGAGATGTAGAGGAAGAAAATGTGGTTGGCTTTGTCGATGAATCCAAGGATATCATCAAACGACTCTTTGAAGGTGGTTCAAATCGTAAAGTTGTCCCTATCATTGGCATGGGGGGATTGGGCAAGACCACCCTTGCCCGGAAGGTCTATAACAGCAGCCAGGTGAAGCAACACTTCGAGTGTCGAGCGTGGGTTTATGTGTCAAACGAATGCAGAGTTAGGGAGCTTTTGCTTGGCCTTCTTAAGCATTTGATGCCAAATTTTGAACAACAATGCAGAGGCAACAAGAAAGGAAAGAAAAGCACTCAAGACAATAGTAGCTTGAGTGAGGAGGAGCTGAAGAAACTGGTGCGAAACAGCTTGGAGAGTAGAACATATCTTGTGGTGGTAGATGACCTGTGGAAAAGGCAAGATTGGGACGAGGTGCAAGATGTTTTTCCGGACAACAACAATGGCAGCAGAATATTGATTACTAGTCGTTTGAAAGAGGTGGCACTGCATGCTTCCCATGATCTTCCTTACCATCTCCAGTTCCTGGATGAAAAAGAAAGTTGGGAGTTGTTTTGCAGAAAAGTGTTTAGAGGTGAAGACTACCCTTCTGATTTGGAGACTCTTGGAAAGCAAATGGTTCAAAGTTGTCGTGGTTTGCCGCTCTCCATCATTGTCTTAGCAGGACTGCTAGCCTACAAGGAAAAATCACACAGAGAATGGTCAAAAGTGGTGGGTCATGTTAATTGGTATCTCACTCGAGATGAGACCCAAGTGAAGGATATAGTTCTCAAACTCAGCTATGACAACTTGCCAAGGAGATTAAAACCATGCTTTCTCTATCTTGGGATATTTCCTGAAGACTTTCAAATCCCTGTTACGCCATTATTGCAAAAATGGGTTGCCGAGGGTTTTATACAAGATACAGGAAATAGAGACCCAGATGAAGTTGCTGAAGACTACTTGTATGAGCTCATCGATCGTAGTTTGGTCCAAAAAGCAAAAGGGAAGACTAATAGAAATGTTCACGTTCATGATCTTCTTCGAGACCTCTGCATATCAGAGAGCAAAGAGGACAAAGTTTTTGAAATTTGCACAAACAATAACATTCTAATCCCGACAAAACCTCGTAGACTATCCATTCACTGTAAGGTGGGTCATTACATTTCTTCGAGCAACAATGATCATTCATGTATCCGATCCCTGTTCTTATTTGGCCAAGATGACTTTGGTACTGGGAAGCAGTGGAAATGGCTTTCAAAAGACTTCAAATTGGTTCGAGTGTTGGAGCTTGGACCAACCCGCCTTACCACCCTTTCTAATTTAGGGAACTTTATCCACTTAAGGTACTTGAGAATTGAAGCAACATCTAATTTTACATTTGTTCCATCTTCAATACTTCACCTTTGGAATCTACAAATCATAGACCTAGGTTATTTGACGGATGTGATGGAAATTTCTTTCCCAGTCGAAATGTGGAAACTTAAACATTTAAGGCATTTGAATGCACCAAATCCTATCAATCTACGAGGCAGTTGTTCAGGATCAGATGAGAAGATGTGGAATCTTCAAACCATCTTTGGCTTCGTAGTCAACAGACAAGCAACATCTCTGATAAAGAAAGGAACATTCCCCAATCTTAAGATGATAAGGTTGTGGGTGACTTCTCAATACAAAGATGATGAATTAGCCAAATTGTTGCAAAGCCTACAACAATCAAGTCATTTGAGTCAGTTAGAGATTGTCCTCTGGTATGAGTATGACAAAGGTTGCAAGCCGCAAGAACTGTTGCAAAGCCTAGGGCAGTTCAATTGTCTAACTTTCTTAATGATTCACAATGTTTTTGACCTTCTGACCTGTGCACTCACATTTCCTCCAAACGTTACGGAGTTAAAGTTGTTAGAGATTAAGTGCATTACTGATGAGGGGATGAATGGTTTGGGAAATCTCACCAAACTCAAAATTTTGAGACTTTGGGGAACTATTTTTTATAAGGGGGATTCCTTTGACCTGAATTGTGTGGAAGGCAGCTTCCCAAAATTGGAAGTTTTTGAAATGACATGTTTGAGTCTTGAAAAGTGGAAATTAGGCAATGGTGGAATGTCAAGGCTTCAAAGTTTGATCATCTACAATTGTGAAAGCTTAGATGATCTCCCAAATGAACTTTGGTCTACTTTGGTCTTTGAGTGGCTTGAGAAGAGTAAATGTAAGGGATTGCTCGAAACAAATGTATGACACGCTGCTACGGAATTTAGAAACAAACAATGGGGTTGAACTCATCCTAGAGGAAGATAGTGATACTTTATTGTAATAAATAGCTTTGTTGATGATATAAGAAATATATAATATTTGAGGTTCTTATTTATTTTATTTTTATTATATATATTATTATGAAAGAATTTGTTATTTATTTTATTTTGATATTTTATACTTGGAGTAAAATATTCTATATGTCGAATAGAATATTAATAATAATTAAATTCCTTTTTTATATTTTGTATAGAACGTTTAAAAAATTAAAAGATTATTTACAAATTAATTAAAATAAAATGAAGCAAATATTAACATTCTTCTTTATCTTAATAGCTCTTTATTTGAATTTTAAATTCAAGATTTAATTGTCTTTTTTTAGTGCTTGATTTTTCTTTCTTTTTCTATTTAATTCTTTCATTATATTTCTTTTTTATTAATCTCATTTCATGGTAGTAACATTGAAATCTTTGATGATGTTAAAATGTGTTTTTTTTTCTAGTTTTTCTTCTTGGACATCAAATTTCTTCAAGAAATATCCATCTTTTTTTTATTTTAAATCATTCTTTTCATTTATAGTTAACTTTTCTTTCATCAAATCTATTTTTATTAACCTTTCTTTAAAGTTGAACAACTATTAACAAATCAAAAGATTAATATCAAGACATTAAAAGTTAATTTGATACCTAAATAAATTTCAATTGCAATTGTTTCTATATCTTCCAAAATAAATGGTTCTTCATTTTTAATTCTTACTTTAAAATATTAAATTTGTTGAGCTTTTTGAAAAAAATTAATCATATGATTTGTACAATCACTATTATAAATCAATCTTTTTTTTTTAAATTTTTTGATTAGAAAACATAATGTTACAATATATATATATATATATATATATATATATATATATATTTTGTTCCTGCTAGGGAGATGGGACCTAGAGAACTGTTGAAGCCTTCTTCTCCTTCCTTCGGTCGGGCAGCTGACTGGGTGGTGAACTGGGATTCTTCTCGTCCTCCTGCTTATCCTTCGGCACTCGGGTGAACACCGGATGGGGGGGTACCTGCGAAGGCACTCCGACGCTCAAGTCAGTAAAGCGGGCGGTCGGCTCTCAGAGTGATAAATGTCAGCTCTCAGAGTGATAAATGACATACCTTACTCCTGGAAATGAGTGCTATTTATACTATTCTAGTGGGCCTACCTTGTTGGGCCTGTTTATCGAGGTGGGTACCGCTTAGGGTTGCATTACCTAATTTTTGATGATGGATTAGCTTCACTGATCTTGGTTTGAGCGTTAATTGAAATGGGGTTCGGCCGTCGGCCAAATACCCGTGGTCTCGACATCTCAGTCGTTCGGCAAAGACTCCAAAGGTCTCGACATGTCTGTCGTTCAGCCAAGTCCCCGAAGGTCTCGACCTTTCGGTCGTTCGGCCAAGTCCCCGAAGGTCTCGACCTTTCGGTCGTTCGGCCAAGTCCCCGAAGGTCTCGACCTTTCGGTCGTTCGGTCAGGCTGACTAGGCATCGGGCAGGCAGGTGGGTCCCGGCCTCGCCCAGTACCGGTACATATATATATATATATTAATTTATCCTCCACAACTTATCACATTTGTATTTCTTTTATAAATGTAACCGTTGATTCGTTAATTACATTTGTAGCATTTTACGTATAGTCTTCGCCAACACTTTTTATGTTGGTGATTATTTTTCTTGCAATAGAATCAGACGAAAAACTATTTGTGTTATTATCTTAATTGTATTAAATCTTCTTGTATTTCTTAAATTTGAAATATCTTCAACATTATGACATAAAATACCTTTAACAACATTTTTCTATGTTATTGTTCTAATTAAAATATCTTATCTTTCTAACTAATTTTATCATACAGAATTAAATAATGTATAACAGATATAAATTATATATTTTTCTTAAACATTTTTTTTCCTATTTTTAAAACTACTTTTTCGTTGTTAGCTTTTGAAAAAAAAAAAAAAATTGTTTGGCTCGCTTTTTCTTCATGAAAAAGCCTTAAATATTAAGGCCAAACACAATTTTAGTCCCTATTTTTTTTTCCATAATTGTCAATATAATCTTTTTCGAGAAAGTATATATAACTATTAAAAGAGATAAAAATAAAAAAATTACACATGCTAACAAAAAAAGGAAAAATGTAAATAAATAATACTCACACGAGAGATCATATACTTCATCCTTTTTTCTGATTATTAATTAATATAATTATTTAAATATTAAAAAATATATTTATTATTTTAACTTTGTTGAAGGGACTACCTTATTTTTTTAATATATTAAAATTTTAAAATATCTTAATATCTTAAAATATTACCACTAAAAAAAGTAAAAAGAAAAGCCTATAATAAAGTTAAAATTAAATAATTAATTTCTGTAACTGGTGGAAAATATCTCATTCAGTTAATTATCTGTTTTACATTTATTGTAACATATAAATCTTACTTTACTTTTTGTGTAATTATACACAGATGTGTAATTATATACAGAAAGGAAATTATTTATTATTTAATTATTATTTTTAAAAATATATAATAAATTACTTGATATTAACACTATCAAAATTATATATATAACATTAATTATACGTGAAACATAGTAATTTTAGCAATTTAATTCTTCATAAAAAATAAAATAAAAGTATTAAAGTATGAGATTTGGTGGAAGTAAGTAAGAAGGGGTGTGTGAAACACACTTCTTATCTAACACATGTAAGAATTGGATGGTATATGGACTCGGACACACCCTCCCTTCAGACATTTTCATATTCAATTAAAACAATATTTTTTATTTTATAATTTTAACACGGTTTTAATATAATTTTAAAATTAATAAATACATTAATAATTAAACTTTTACAAATTACATACCCTTAATTAGTTTCTTATTAGTTTTTAAATTAATAAGATTTCGTTCAAAACTAGAAATCAATAATAATTAAATACACTTTCGCAGTTATTTCTCCTTTTCTTTTTGTTGCCTATTTAACAGGTTTTGTATTTGCTTTTGAGAATGTGAAATGAAAGAAGTGTGGAAGCTTTATGTAAAGAAAAAAGTTTAACTAATTATTAAATATTATCAATATTTCAATCTTAATTCTATAACTTTAAAAAATAGTTAAATATATTTTTATATTTTAGATATACAATATTATACAAAAATTTAAAGATTTTATCAATAAAACAATCATTGCGGTTTATAGTTGATTTTTTTTTAACTACAAAAAATTTGTCATTATTTACATACTACTATCATTGTTTAGATTTATCCTTATTACATATTGAGGTTGATGAGGAAATATAATATTCAATTTAAAAAATAAGTTATGGTAAAATTCTATTATTTTCAATACACTAAAATAAATATAATATTTTTTGTCTCAGTTGTTGTTATTTTTATTGTGATAGTTATGATCTTTGTTGTCTCCATTGATTATGATTGTTGATATTGTCGTAAAATGTGAAGACTTATCATTTGTTCTCTTCACCATTGTGAAGGTTAATCGTTTTTCATCTTCATTTTTCTTTGGTGTCTTCGTTGAACTTTCCTTTTTCACATTTGAGGATAAATATTCAATATTTAATAATTATATTTTGAATATTTTCTTATAACATTGGTATGCTGATTTAAAAAAATTTAAAGGATAATTATTTCATTTTTATGATACTTTAGTGTGGTGATTCTTTAATATGTACATTAGTATGTTGTTTTATTTGTATGAAATTATTTTATACAAAATTTAAAATAGGATTTTATTTTAATCTCTAAATAAGCATTGATATGTGATAACTATCATTTAGTGGTGAAATTAAAATGATTCAAGCGTAAATCGTCGAATATCATAGAAAAATGATAGTGTAGTTAAGGTTAGATGACTCCAAGTCATCTTCCAACAAATCCACTACTGAATCTAGTTAAGATAGTATTCAAAACTTATTTGCAATCAAAATGGTGAGAAAAAATAATGAAAATAAAAAGATTGAGATTATTGTGTAGAAAAATAAAGTACATAATTGAAAAATAGTAAAAAAAATCCAGTCCAACTCTTAAGTTCATTCAACATTGAATTTATTATTGATTTTCTTAAGATGTTCACTTTTTTCAATTTTTACATAATGTCAAACTTAACCAAACAAGTGTCAATAGAATTTAATAGAATCTTATCAACAAACCAAGTCAACATAATCTTATTATCAAAACAATCGTTTACTGATGTATTTAGTATCTCACAAGTTCCAAGCATCTACTTGTGAAATGTTTATCGTTTATCTCTTGACTAAGTGAACAAAAGATTGATTATAATTAAATAAACTAGGGGTGACAATGAGGGTTGGCTCGCCCCGCATAGGCCCGTCCTGCGTTTGGCCCAAAAATGCGGACTGTGTTAGCACGCCCCATACAACAAGTGCAGACTCATTTCACTGCCCCGTCCCACATAAGAAATGACACGCGAGCCTGCGAGCCAGCCCGCATAAGAAAAATATTTTTTTTCAAAAATTAAAATTTCATTAATTATAAAAAAAAAAAAAATATTTCTACTACTGAAAAGTTAAAATTTTATTCATGTTTCAATTCATTCAATTAAGATTAAAATATAAGTTGAAGTATGGGGATTGTTAGAAGGTTTGATTAAAAATAATTAAAATTGTTGTTTTGCATCTATTTTTTCTATATATGTATGTAAATGTATACGAATATTTTAATGAAGATGACTAATTTTTTAACTATCCTATTGAAATATCTTTTTTATATTATTTTTTATTAACAAATTTTAAATATAAGACTTTACCTAAAACTAAATCCACTGTCACTCTTCATACTAACTCCATGGCTCAACTAAAAGTCTGGTCCTGGGTAACCTCTAAAGTCCCTTCTTGTTTTTCCTTTTCTGTTGGTGTCTAGATCCCCTAGTTTGTATGTATACAATTAAACATAAGTGATTTATTTAGGTTAGTCAGACTGTATTTGTTCTAGCAGGAAGTTAGTGGCAAACTTCTGGGAGGAAAGGTTGTTTCTTTCTGTGCAATTTTTTACATGGGTTGGATCAACCCTAAAGTGTTTTTTTATTGTTGATAAAAAAAACTAACTCTTTTAAATGATTAAAATAAAACATTCTTTTTTTAGTACATTAAATTCAATTTTTTTTTAAATAAAATAAATGTCATTGCAATAATGGGTGAATGAGGTATGATTTTTTTATACTAAACAAATAATAATAATTTTTTTATTTATGCGAGCCAGTGGGCCAACCCGCCCCGCCTCACCCCGCTGCAGGTTATGCGGGCGGGTCAGCGGGCTATATTAGTAAGCCCGTCCTGCAGTTTTTGGTAGCGGACTGCGGTCTAACCCGCATGTAAAATAAACTAACCAAAAACTCCAATTAAAGAAAATAACAAAATTCTTAACAATTGTTCAAAGACAATTCTTTAACAAAAATCGAAATTAAAAAAGACCAAACCTTTTTACATGAATTGCTACATAGAATTTAATAAACCTTATTGAACACAAATCTCAAAATTCACTGCAAAATCACAAGAGAATCAACATGAATGAGTTTAACCTTCCATACGAAGGTAAACGAAAGAATTATAACAAAGAAAAACAAATAAAACCTAAGAAAACTCTAATGCTCTGTTTTTTGAATGCATTGTGTTGAGTTTTGAAGCTTTCCCATTTCTCCTTGAAGCTTACATCCTTTTGTAGGTTTCTTTGTTCCAAGGATCTCAAAAATATATATCAGTTTAGATATTGCATCGAATTTTAAGTTTTCAACTTTTCAGAATTCCTAAATTTTATTTTCACTTTCATCGTGAACTATGTTTTTTATTGTATTTTGCATAAAATTTACTTCCAATTCTATTTATGATATATTAGATTTTATTCTCTAATTCTTCCCCTGAGATTTTTTTTTTCTCATTTTGACTCAAAGAAGTAACTTGGACTTTCGCATATTCGACCCACTTGTAGAGATAAAAATTTCCTTAAAACTCTTTAGCAAACGCTCTTATTAGACCATCCAATGTACTCTGAGAAGCATTGGACCGTCTACTGCGACTAAAATAAAATATTATCATAAATAACAGTTAAGGTCTAAATAAACCCAGTTAGATGATTCTTACTTAAAATAGTAGTTATACATGATTTTAGTCAAAGACATCTATGATTAAAGCTATTAAGTGTGAGTAAATATATGATCATCAAATACCGTCACACTCATCCTTTTGCATTCCTGGAAAAACACTTTATGGACTCACAAGATATAAAAGGAATACAATGCAAACAAAAGAAAAAAATTACAACAAATCCTAACAACACATCATAACAAGCATGATATAATTTCAAGAAATCAAATAATCAAATAACAATTATTCATATAATAGTTGGAGTATTATAATTATCATAGATTTGTCTTTGATATCCTTAAGAGTTATATAATATGTATACGACACGAAAAAATATTAGCCACTCAAATTATGTTGACGATAAAAAATATTAAAGAAGGGATAAACGATAATTTAAAGGAAATGATACATGATGGTGGTAACAAAATTTTGGAAGAATACATGTGTATGATTCTTTGATGCTTGATTTGGAGAAACAATTATCCAGTATTCAATAACTTCACAAGATTGTTAGCAACTTTAAGATTATTCCATTTAAATGTAAGAAATGAATGGACTAATGATAAAAGTTTCACATACTACAAAAAAAACATATTATCAACAGTCTAATCGATAGGTAAGACAAAAATCCGATGGTAAGCATGCATTACCGATGAAAAAATCAGACAAAAATTTACTAATAATATGTTTGTCGATAAATTTATTGACGAAAAATATTCTATAGGTAAATATACCAATAAAATCTTCTGTCGGTAATTATTAGTGTTATTAATTATTATTAATATTAAAAATATTATTTCTAATTATTAGAATATATTATTATTACCATTTTGTTGTAGGTGAGACTTAAACTTAGGACCACTAACCAGATACCTCTAGCCACTAAATTAAAGTCATTTCATTATCATATTCTAATTTTTAATACGTTATTATTATGAGTGATGAGAAATTGGTAAGATATATATTTAGTCTATTTCATCCAAGCAGCAAGATATATATAAAATGAGTGATGAGTGGAAGGTTGAGTTGAACATTATCATGATTGACGAAAAATCAATGGAAAAATATAAAACAACAATTCTTGAGCCCAAGTCTTTTTAAATTATTTGGATATCATTTAGTGTGTGGTTGCAAGCTACAAGCCATTGCTTTCTCCGTTGCCTAACTTATTGTATGCCATACTTAAATAGAAATATCAAAAATAAATAAAATTTCTATCATTTTAAAATTTTAAATTATTCAAAATTCTAAATAAATACATATCCTAAATAATTTAATGTTATTCTTAAATAAAAATATCAAATAAATAATTTTTTTTAAGTTTTTTAAAATCCTAAATAAATACAAAATCTTAAACTATTTTATTTCCTACTTAAATAAAAATTAAAACTAAATAAAATTTATAAGTTTTTAAAATCCTAAATAAATATAAGTCCCAAAAAATATAATATCATTCTTCAATAAAAATTGACAATCAAATAAATTCTCAAATTATATTTAATGACATTCTTATATAAAAATCTAAATTAATTAAACTTCTATGTTTTTCCAAGTTCTAAATAAAAATAAATTCTAAATTATTTTATTTCCTATATAAATAATAATATAAAATAATTTTTTTTTTTAATTTCAAAATCCTAAATAGATACAAAATCTAAATAATTTAATATTTTAATTAAATAAAATATAAAATAAATCGAATTTCTAAATTATTCAAAATTTTAAACAAATACAAATTTTAAATTATTTAATATCATACTTAAATAAAAAAATTCAATAAAAATTCCTAAATTATTTAAAATTTTAAAAAATTAAAAATAATAAATTATTCAATATCATACTTAAATAAAAAATTTCAAAAAATAAAATACCTAAATTATTAAAATTTATAAGTAAATATAAATATTAAATTATTAAATTTCATATTTAAATAAAGATTCACAATAAATAAAATTCCTAAATTATTCAAAATTTTAAGCGAATACAAATCTTAAATTATTAAATATCCTACTTAAATAAAATATCTGAAACAAATAATTTTTTAAATTATTGTAAATGATAATAATAAAAAATTTAAAATATCCAAAATCAGTGGAAAAATAGAAAACAATAACTGTTGACCCCAAGTCTTTTTAAATTATTTATTGGAACCATTTTTCATAATATATATTTGGATATCGTTTTTAAATTATTAGTGTGTAATAATTTAGGTTTCTCCGCTGCCTTATTTCTTGTTTTCAGTTTATTATGTAACATTATATAATACCTAATTTAATTCTTCAATAAACACTCAAATTTCTCCCAATTTCCTTATCTTTCTATAAGTTATTCTCTTTTAACATAATAAAATATAAATTATATATTTTCTTAAACTTTCTTTTTTCCTATTTTTAAAACTACTTTTTCATTCTTATTTTTGAAAAAAAAAATGTTTCCGTCGCTTTCCCTTATAAAAAAAAGTCTTAAAAATCAAGGCCACGCCATTTTAGTATGTCTTATATGAGATTGGAAGTATTCACTACTATCAAGAAAATATTGTTCGAGAAAGTATATATCACTATTTAAAGAGGTATTAAATATTTATTTTTATAAAATATTATTTCTTAATATAATTATCTTTCTAAATTTTTATTTTTGCAAACATATATTTTTTCATAATTTTATTTAAAATATTTTTTTTAAGATAATATTTTTCATTTTGAAAATTTAAAACTATTTTTTAATATTTTTAAATAAAAATATAAAACTCCGTTCAAAATTCGGTTTTAAACCTCACTTTAGATTTGTTTTGTGGATGAAGTTTTGTGTAATTTTAACCTCATATAAATAATTATTTACTACACAAACTCTCTCTTTAAGTCTCATTCCTTACTAAAGTCATATTTGAGTGTTGCATATTTTAAAAAAAATGTTTAAAATTAAAAAAACTTAAGAGAAACAAGGTGTTGATTTAACACTATATGTATACATCCTAAATTTAAAAAAAAAGCTTTATTTTATTTATCGAACAATCATATATAATAATAAAAATAGTAATCTAAAAATTGTTGTAAAAATTCATAATTCAGAAAAATAATGCAATACTTATATGTAAATAAAAAAAAGATTTAAATTGGAAGATAAATTTCTACTTTTATCATAGTTGAAATTGAGAAAAAGTTTGAATGAGTATATAAATGGAATTGTTTCATAGAATGACAATTATACATATAAATAATTTTTATATTTTTAAAATTTTTATGGAAAGTTATACAAAATTGTTTTACTAAATTAGTGGATAAAATTTTATATTTAAAATAGTCTCTTAAGAAATATCATATTTTTGAATTGTTTAGATATAAAATTATAAATGAGAAAATGATAATGTACGAACTAGTATTATATGGTTTTAGATATGTAAATAAATGAATGTAAGAGGAGAAGAAGATGAAGGGAAATAAGAATGCTTACATTTTTTTAATTAAAAACTTATTATAATAACAAACGTAAAAGAGGTTTTATATTGGTTTTTAGATTAAATTAAGATATTTTACAAAAAATATCTGGTTTTATTTTTGCACTGAGTTTGCATCAACCACAATGTAACACCCCGGAAAAATACATCTAACTATTACAATACAGATTCTACTTATTTCTATACAAGCACAAAGTTTTTCAAAACATTCCTAATACATAATTAGGACATATAGAAATAAAAATATTTACAATATAAGTTTCATAATCAACGCCCTAAAACTCTTCTGATCCTCAGACACCTGTAAGATCATTTGCTCGTGTACGTAGTACAGTCATCGCAGTTCAAACACAACAAGAAAAGCAAGGGTAAGCTAGTGAAAATAGAATTTTATAATACACGCACTTAAATTCAAAGAGAAAACCAAATTACATGATCAATTTCTCAATTGTTCAATCTTCTTCAAATTCCAACATAAATCAATCACATAGATCTCACATGGATCTACACATCCAAGATATCCAACAAACAACGTCTTCCGGAAGACCCGTATTAAGTAAGTCCTACCAGAGACTAACACCTGATCCAAAGATTACCAGCGAATCTAACAGAAAGGATCAGGGTAAGTTCAATACAACCCAAGTCGTGACAGTGCATGAACTCCCCCATTAGCTTCTCACCACCTGATATCTTAGTCTATGTGACTTAGATCATCAATGAAGCTCGGAGATCTCTGTTACCACATAGGCATCAATACTTAATACACAGCAAACATCAGTCCATATATTATCCCAAACATCAATACTTAATACACAACGAACATCAGTCCATACATTATCCCAAATGTATGACATCACTTCCATACAATTTACATCATCCGCATATAATACATATCATTCAATCACATAACATTTAAAAATTCATATCATTCCAGAACTTTTCCAACGTCAAAAACAATATTTAACTCTCAAACTATCAAAATATAATATTTATATAGTTTAAATAATATATAAACAAACACACAATATATAAACAAATAACACCCCTGCAAGAGAAATTCAATATTGAGACCACGTCCCTTCCGCATTCAGATCTTCTATCCTAGGGTGCTATAAAAAATTAAATTTAGCTTCCCTTACCTCAATTGCTTATTTTTCAAGCAACTTTTAGAATTTTATTCCCCACAGTCTGGATAAACTTCAAGATTTACGGACCTAATGCAAGTTATTCAAACAGAACAAAAATTCAGTATATAATATAATAAGTTGAGAGGATTAAACTTCTCAACTGACTCCACCAAGATTGATGACTAAATCCTAAGGAAAAACAGAGAACAAAGGATATTTAGAGTAAAAATGAACTTACTCTGTTTGAAAATCTGATCGGGTAGAAATGTTCCTTAACTCCTCTACTACAGCGTGGTATGATCAGATTCTAAAATAGATGAAAAATGAAAGAAAAAACTAAGAGAGAGGGAGAGAAGAGAATTGGAGAGAGAGAGTGAAAGAAGAAAATGGCAAGAGGGGGGCTCTGTAGCTTTAAAAAAAACGTTGTTACACAGAACCTTCCATTCATTTTAAAAGTAGTTTAAAAGTTGTTGGAATATTTATAAAACATTTAATTGCATATTGCTCATTAAATGAAATTACATGACTTCTGATAATTAATGATATAATGAGAATTCACATTTTTTATATAATTATTTTATCATTTCTAATATTATTAATTTAATATTTTTTATATTATCTAATTACAAATTTATTTTTTATTGTACCGTGTTGGGTGTTACATATTTTTTAAAAAGTTTAAAAATTAAAAAATCTAAGAGAAACAAGGTGTTGATTTAACAGTATATGTATACAGACTAAATTTTTTTAAAAAAAACTTTACTTTTATTTAACGAACAATCATATATAATAATAAAAATAATAATCTAAAAATTGTTTGTAGAAAATCACAATTCAGAAAAATAATGCAATACAATTACTTATATGTAAATAAAAAAAATGGAAGAGAAAGTTCTACTTTATCATAGTTGAAATTGAGAAAAAGTTTGAATGAGTATATAAAAATGGAACTGTTTTATAGAATGACAATTACACATATAAATAAAAAAACCATGCAGATTTTACAAAAGTTCAATAAAATAAATAATTCATTAAAATTTGTATGATTTTTAAGATCGTGCTTTTTTTTGTAATTTTTCTTAATTATTCATTTAAATACCATATCATTTTATTGCATATTTAAAAAGAATTTACATTTAAGAATATTAATCGAATACCCTATTACTTTTTTATAGAAACATTGTTATTTTTGAATTTGAATTGAGTATACCCTTTATTTTTTGTTTAAACCTTTTATTGAATTTAGTGTGACCTTATTAATTAACCAAAAGGAAGAAATGAATTAACATATTTAGTACATTAATTAGTTTTTGTATGTAAATTGTGCATATAAGATATTAATGATGAGAAATTGGTAGGGTATATATGTTGTTTGATTGCATCTAATAACGTGGAAAGAAACTGAACACTGTTCTACTCTCATAAAAGTAAATACTTCAAGGGAAAATGAGTGGAAGGTGCCATTATGTACTTAAGGGGAAGCTTCTTATGCAAATTTAAAACCAAAACTCTTGAACCCACTTTCCCTTATATATATTTAGATATTCTTTAGTATGTGGCTACAAGCTCCAATTCAAGTCTCTTTCCAATTGTTTTATCGGGTGCTTACACTACAAGAAAATTATAAAATATAAACCAATTTTTAGATACTAAAATAATTAGTCACAATAATAACTAAATTATAGACCATTTTAAAAATTAAAAAAAAATTACTTTCTAAATTAGTTTATATGATTGTTAAATAGTTTCTAAATTGGTATCTAATTAGCAACCAAAGTTTTAAAACCTTGATGGTTAATTAGATACCAATTTAAAAACTATTTAAGAATAATATAAATTAATTTAGAAAGTATTTTAGAAAATAAGACAATTGTAGGTAGCATGATGTGAAAGGGGCAAAAGATTAAGGACATTTCTTTGCAGGTTTGAATGAAGGAAAAATTAGGTGACAACCTTCATGCCAACAGAGATTACGCGTCATATATTATTGCGGAAATTAATCCAATACCCTATTACTTTTTTTAAGAAACATTCTTATTTTTTAATTTCAGTTTTACCCTTTATTTTTCGTTTAAACCCTTTAATGAATTTAGTGTGTCCTTAATAAATAACCAAAATAAATTAATTAACATATGTAGTATATCATTTAGTTTTTTTTTTAATCTGTTATCAACTAATTTATACACTTGCTTTTTCTATTTTCAGTTTCAATTATTTTATGTATTGATTTACCTTTTTACCACATAACATATCAATAATAATAATATTATGTAATGTAATTCTCATTCTAATATTTTTATATCACACTACTTATTTTAATGATTATACTATTCACAATATTCATTTCATTAGTTTACTAATAAATTTAAAATATTAACCTCTGATGGACACTATTTTTTCATATTAAAATGTTTTTAACCGAGTAACACAATACGTGTGTCTATTTAAAAATATGATATTTTATTTTGTTTAAAATTTTGTTTGAAAATATTTTACAATATTACGTCATATGAATTATAGACTACACAATATAAAAAATATAATTAAAATGATTGATTTTTAAATAGAAAATATAAAAGTTTAAGACTAGTTAAAAATTAAAATGATAAATATTCGGAAATAAATTTTTAACAATAACATAAAATAAAAATATAATTTATATGAAGTACCGTATGAACTTATATATATTTCTATAATTCTATATTTATGATTATGAAGATAATTTAATCAAGTATTTATAATTTAATAATCTTGTTTAAAAACTTTCTGCTAGAGTTAATTGATCTTAAGCTAGTGGCTGATTGTTTGGCATCCAGTACCAGTTACCCTTTTAACTTTTATCTTAACTTTCTAACCAATTTTAATGTATAATAAAATATAAATTATATATTTTCTCAAACTTTTTTTTTCCATTCTAAAACTACTTTTGCATTGTTATTTTCGGGAAAAACTGTTCGGCTCACTTTTTTTTAGGATGGACGGGCTGGATTCTTTGTCCTCAGTCTACAGGTTTGAGGGTTTAGGGTTTTTTAAAAACTCAAATTAAACCTGTATTTATTATTATCAAACATCAATATTTTTTTTCTTTTATTTCAAATATAGTCTAACATCAATAATACAATTAAGATAAAAATCAAATATTAATATTCTTCTATTTCAAAAACATTAAAAATAGCTATGGAATGAATGAATATTAATTGAAAAGGAAAATCTATTAATACACAATTTTTTTTTTGCAGGCTAGTGGGTCAGTCTGTCCCATTCAGACTAAAATTATGCAGGACAAGATAAAGCGGATTAGCGGGTTGAAAAATTAAATCCACCTCGTATTTTTTACTAGCAGGTCACGAACCGGTACACATGGTCTTCCCAATGCCTTCCCCATTTTTTCTTATAAAAAAAGTCTTAAATAAAAATTAAGACCACGCTATTTTAGTATGTCTTATATAAGATTTGAATTTATTACGAAGAAAATATTGTTAAAGAAAGAATATATCATTATTTAAAGAGGTAAATATTTTTTTAAAAAATATTATTTCTCAATATAATTATCTTTCTAAATTTATTTTTTTTAAATATTTTTTTTAAAATATTTTATTTAAAATATTTTTTTTGAAGATAATAGTTTTTATTTTAAAATTTAAAAACTATTTTTTATATTTTAAATAAAAATATAAAACTCAGTTCAAAATTCGGTTTTCCTTATTTTTTTGAACAAAATTACACTTAATCATGCCAAATTTTAAATCGTTACAATAAATTGTATTATTGGAATAACTATTTAGTACAATATATTGTTAGAGTAAGAAAGGTAAGATTGTTTTATTTTGAAAAAAATTCCCGAATATTGACTTAAAAGAAAAAACTATGCTATAAAGTTATATCTGTTTTAAGATGAGATCCTAAGTGTCAATTATAATATTTAAAGTAATATCTATTTTGGAGCTGAATAGAATAAAATTAGATCCTTCTTTTTCTATTAGATAAAATTATTATTTTAACTTCAATATAAATATTCGATTATCACATTTATGGTACTAAATACTTTGGAATTCAATAACATGTTTAATGAATTAAGAAAGAATTATGTATACAAATTAGATTTAATCTCAACTCTTAAAATGAGTAAACTTTTTAAATATTCAAAACCATCAAAAAAATATTTAAAATAATAATTAAAAAGAAATGAAATTTTTTTTAGAGATAAATTTATTTGTCAGAACTCTTTTAAAAAAAAGTAACGTCATATTTAAGAGTATAACTTTTTTCATGAATCTTCATCAAACTCTATATCTCTTTGTTATGAGAAAAAATCGATATTTACTATACTGTTACATTATTTTGTAAATAAATATTCATCATTCATTGTTAAGAATCTTGAAAAAAAATATTAAATCCAAGATAAATAGATAAATAATTAAATAAATAAATTTTATAATTGTGCTCTTAAACCAAAAAATAAAAAATTGTTGTTTTTCCTAAAGGTATAAATAAACATGTGGTTAGATAGATTAACTACTCACAAAATGTGGAAAAACAACAAATCTCTTAGAATATTATAGGTAAGAATAACAATATTATATTTCAATGAATCTAATAAAAAACAAAAAAGATTAAAAAAATACAATTTGTAAGACATATGATTTTATAGGAACGAAGAAAAATCCAAATATTTATTTTTTTTCAAACCACACACATAAACTATTAGTAATATATTTTAAAAAAAATTATTCTGCATTTAAAGATTAAAGTTTCAAATAAGAATTTTTAAATATGAGATTGTGTGGGAAAGAGAGAACATGAGGTCTTTGATTTTTGCGTCTTTCAATTAAACGATGTAAGTGAGATAAACATAAAAATGTTAAAGAAAATATATATATTAAGCCAAATTAATTTCAATTGTATTATATATATATATATATTTTATTTATTTATTTTATGTTAAAAGTATCAAGCCAATCAATTTAAATTGGTTATATAAAAATATTATTTTATATTAGATAAGAAATAAAGAAATTTACATTGTTGATTAAACTCGTTTGAATTCATAGTACAAATAATACTATTTTCAATGGTTTTATATATAGGTACACCTCTTTTATGAAATTCATTTCATTTGAACATTTTCATCATTATGATTAAACTTTTACAAATTACATACCCTTAATTAGTTTCTTATTAGTTTTCAATTATTTCAACTTTAAAAGATATTCATGGTTGACTCAAAATAAATGGAAAAATATAAAACAATAACTGTTGACCCCAAGTCTTTTTAAATTATTTATTGCAAAAAATTTCATAATATATATTTGGATATCGTTTAGTGTGTGGTTTAGCAAGCTACAACACATTGCTTTCTCCGGTGCTAATTTAATTCTTCAATAAACACTCAAATTTTTTCCAATTTCCTTATCTTTTTACAAGTTATTCTGTTTTAACATAATAAAATATAAATTATATATTTTCTTAAACTTTCTTTTTTCGTATTTTTAAAACTACTTTTTTCATTGTTTTTTTTTTTAAAAAAAATTGTTTCGATCGCTTTTTCTTATAAAAAAAAAGTCTTAAAAATAAATTGTTTCGATCGCTTTTGTACTTTTTCTTAAATATTCATTTAAATATCATATGATTTTATTGCATATTTAAAAAGAATTTATACAGTCTTGATTGAATATTACATGCTTTTTTACATTTAAAAATATTAATCGAATACCCTATTACTTTTTATAGAAACATTTTTTTTTAATTTCAATTGAGTATACCGTTTATTTTTCGTTTAAACCTTTTAATTAACATATTTATTATATTAATTAGTTTTTGTATGTAAATTGTGAATATAAGATATTATTGATGAGAAATTGGTAGGATATATATGTTATTTTATTGCAGAGGAAATAAACTGAACACTTTCCTACTGTCATAGAAGTTGCCATGCACATAGCAGGAAGGTGCCAAATGTTGTATCGTGATAAATATTCCAACTTTGAAAATGAGTGGAAGCTTCACTTGAACCACAATCATGGCTGACTCAAAGTCAATGCAAAAATAAAACCAGATATTCTTTTTAAATGAATTATTGCAATCACTTTTCTTACTATATATTCAGATATATCTTAGGATGTGGCTGCAAGCTACAATCCATTGTTGTTTCCCTCTTCCTCTTCTTCCATCACCAACCACAAACACATTATCCAAGCACAGATCAAAATCTGCACGCACGTCTTCGCTGTAATGGTAGACAGTGTAGTTTCCTTTGTTTTGGATCACTTATCTCAGCTTCTGGCACGCGAAGCTAACTTGCTGTATGGCGTGGAGGACAGGGTCCAGTCCCTCCAGAACGAGCTTCAAATGATCAACGAACTTCTCAATACCTCAAAGAGAAAGAAAGGAATTTCAAATACAGTGGTGAACCAAATCAGAGATGTGGCCCACCTAGCTGAGGATGTCATCGACACTTTCGTAGCCAAAGTAGCTATTTACAAGAGGAGAACCATGCTGGGGAGGATGCTCCGTGGCTTTGCCCAAGCAAGGTTGCTCCATGACGTAGCCGACAAAGTAGATAAGATGAAAACCATTCTCAACGAAATACGCGAAAACAAGGACAAATATGATGCTTTCAAAGAAATCAATAATCAATATGCAGCAGAAGAGGAGGGGGAGAAGGAAAGGGCGCAATCATTACACAAGCTAAGAAGAGATGTAGAGGAAGAAGGTGTGGTTGGCTTTGTCGATGACTCCAAGGTTGTCATCAAACGACTCTTGGAAGGTGGTTCAAATCGTAAAGCTGTCTCTATCATTGGCATGGGGGGATTGGGCAAAACCACCCTTGCCCGGAAGGTTTATAACAACAGGGAGGTGAAGCAACACTTCGAGTGTCGAGCGTGGGTTTATGTGTCAAACGAGTGCAGAGTTAGGGAGCTTTTGCTTGGCCTTCTTAAGCATTTGATGCCAAATTTCGAACAACAATGCAGAGGCAACAAGAAAGGAAAGAAAAGCACTCAAGATAATAGTAGCTTGAGTGAGGAGGAGCTGAAGAATTTGGTGCGAAACTGCTTGGAGAGCAAAAGGTATCTTGTGGTGGTAGATGACCTGTGGAAAAGGCAAGATTGGGATGAAGTGCAAGATGTTTTTCCGGACAACAATAGAGGCAGCAGAATATTGATCACTAGTCGTTTGAAAGAGGTGGCCCTGCATACTTCCCATGATCTTCCTTACTATCTTCTGTTCCTAAGTGAAAAAGAAAGTTGGGAGTTGTTTTGCAGGAAAGTGTTTAGGGGTGAAGACTACCCTTCTGATTTGGAGGCTCTTGGAAAGCAGATGGTTCAAAGTTGTCGTGGTTTGCCTCTCTCCATCATTGTCTTAGGAGGGATGCTAGCCAACAAGGAAAAGTCACACAGAGAATGGTCAAAAGTGGTGGGTCATGTTAATTGGTATCTCACTCGAGATGAGACCCAAGTGAAGGATATAGTTCTCAAACTCAGCTACGACAACTTGCCAAGGAGATTAAAACCATGTTTTCTCTATCTTGGGATATTTCCTGAAGACTTTGAAATTCCTGTGATCCCATTATTGCAAAAATGGGTTGCTGAGGGTTTTATACAAGACACAGGGAATAGAGACCCAGATGAAGTTGCAGAAGACTACTTGTATGAGCTCATCGATCGTAGTTTGGTCCAAGTAGCAAAAGTGGAGACTAATGGAGGCTTGAAGACATGTCACATTCATGATCTTCTTCGAGATCTTTGCATATCAGAGAGCAAAGAGGACAAAGTTTTTGAAGTTTGCACAAACAATAACATTCTAATCCCAACAAAACCTCGTAGATTGTCCATTCACAGTAAGATGGGTCATTACATTTCTTCAAACAACAATGACCATTCATGTATTCGTTCCCTGTTCTTCTTTGGCCTAGATTACTATGTTCACGGGATACACTGGAAATGAGTATCAAAAGGCTTCAAATTGCTTCGAGTGTTGGAGCTTGGACCAACATGGTTTGAGATCCCTTCTAATTTAGGGAACTTTATCCACTTAAGGTACTTGAGAATTGAAGCAACACCTCATCTTATATTTGTTCCAGCTTCAATACTTAAACTTTGGAATCTACAAACCATAGACCTAGGTCATTTGAGCTTTATGACTCCAATTTCTTTGCCTGTCGAAATGTGGAAACTCAAACATTTAAGGCATTTGAATACACAACAGCCTATCAAGCTACGAGGTAGAGATTCAGGATCATATGAGAAGATGTGGAGTCTTCAAACCATCTCTTCCCTTATACTTAATAGGCAAGCAATATCTTTGATAGGGAAAGGAACATTCCCCAATCTTAAGAGGATAGGATTGAGAGTGACTTCTGGATACAAAGGTGAATTACCCAAATTGTTGCAGAGCCTACAACAACAATCAAGTCATTTAAATAAGTTAGATATTCTCCTCCGAAATAAGTATGATACAGGTTGCAAGCCACAAGACTTGTTACAAAGCCTAAGGCAATTCAATTGTCTAACATTTTTAAAGATTAACAATGCTTTGAACCTTCTGACGTGTGCACTCGTATTTCCTTCAAACGTTACAGAGTTAACATTGTCAGAGATTAACTGCATTAGTGATGAGGGGATGAATGGTTTGGGAAATCACACCAAACTCAAAATATTGAGTCTTTCAGGAAATGTATTTTATGATGGGGATTCCTTTGACCTGAATTGTGGGGGAGGCAGCTTCCCACAATTGGAAGTGTTTGAAATGAAAAGATTGAAACTTGGAAAGTGGAAATTAGGCAATAGAGGAATGCAAAGACTTCAAAGTTTGCTCATCGACTGTGGTGAAAGGTTAGATGATCTCCCAAATGAATTATGGTCTTTGAGTGACTTGAGAAAAGTGCAGGTAACGAAACCCTCTAAACAAATGCTTTGTAGACTACGAAATTTAGAAACAAACAATGGGGTTCAGCTTGTCCTACACGAAGATCATGATCTCATTTTATTTTAATAAATAGCTTTGTTAGAGATATAAGAAATATATTATATTTGAAGTTGTTATTTATTTTATTTGAACGATTTTCTTATTTGTTTTATTTTGATATTTTATATTTAGGGTAAAATATTGTATATGTTGAATAGAATAATGCAATAGAATATTAAATAATAATTAAATGCATTTTTATTTTTTTAAAGAATGTCTAAAAAAATTAAAACACTATTTAGAAATTAATTAAAATAAAGTTAAGCAAATATTAGCATTCTGCTTTATCTTAATATCTCTTTATTTGAATGTTAAATTTAAGATTTAATTTTCATTCTTTCATTGCTTGACTTTTTTTTTCTTTTTAATTCTTTCATTATATTTCCTTTTTATCAATCTCGTTTCTTTTTTATCAATCTCATTTTATGGTAGTAACATTAAAGTTTTGGTGGATGTTAAAATGTGTTTTTCTTTGTCTACTTTCTTCTCTTGGACATCGAACTTCTTCAAGAAATATCTATCATTTTTTTAATTTTGATCATTCTTTTCATTTGTAGTTAACTTTTCTTTCATGAAATTTAAATATTTTTTTTGTCTATCATATGAAATTTGAATACTTTTTGTTTTCATTTTTAATAACACAAAGTTTATTTTCAAAAGACATTTTATAACCTTTCTCTAAGTTTAGCAACACTAAACAAATTTGGATTAATATCATAAGTATAGACATTAAAAATTAATTTGATACCTAAATGAATTTCAATTTTAATTGTTCTTCTACCTTCCACAATACATTTTTCTCCATTTCTAATTCTTACTTTAGAAATATTAGATTTGTTGAGCTTTTTTATAAAAAAAAATCAACCATGAGTCATATGGTTTGTATAATCACTCTTTATAAATAAAACTTGTGTAGATTTGTTGATTGGAAAACATACTCTTGCAAGAAGTAGTTCATTTTTTATTTATTTATCCTCTACAATCTTTGACAATTTATTGGGAATGTAAGGATTTGCATTTTATTTTGTGCATGTCCATATCGATTACATTTGTAGCATTTTACATATAGTCTCCACCAACACTTATTGTGTTGGTGATTATTTTTCTTGTAATAGGATAAGACGAAAATTACTTGTATTGTATCTTGGTTGTATTTGCTCCTCTTGTACTTCTTGACTTTTGGAAGCACCTTCAACATTAAGAGATAAAAATACCTTTCAGAAGACGATTTTTTTTTCGTTGTTCTTGTGCTTGTAAAACATGTATCACTTATGTCAAAGTAATTATAGAGAAATCCTTTGATACTACTATAAAAAATTTCTCAAATAGTTTAGAATTACAAAACTCTTTATCCAATAATTTTATCTTGTTACTAATAGCCAACAATTGGTTTGGAAATTCTTTCAAACTCTATTTTGCACTTCAAACACCCTTATCAAACTTAGCATTTTCATGCCCAAGATCAACGATATAATTCTCTTCCACAATTTTCCATAAATATAGCCCTCTAGATAAGTTTCATTCTTAAAATATATATATACCATAACTTTCACCATCAAATAGTGAAAGTAGTTCATTATTTTAACTTCAATATTACTCTAACATAGATTCGATTATCACAATTATGTATATAAATTAGGTTTAATCTCAATTCTTAAAATCTGTAAAAAAAATTAGATACTCGAAACCATCAAAATAAATGTTTAAAATAATAATTAAAAAGAAATGAAAATGTTTTGAAACATAGATTTATTTCTAAGAATTCTTTTAAAAAAAATAAGTAATGTCATATTTAAGAATACTAATTTTTCCATGAATCTTCATCTCAGGTTATATAAATAGGTCACAATCTAATATAAATAGGTAAATAATTAAATAAATAAAATTTATAATTATTTTCACCCTCAAGTGCTCTTAACAAAAAAAAACCTTATTTTTTTAATTTGTTGTTTCTCCTAAAGGTATAAATAAACATGTGGCTAGATAGATTAACTACTCATAAAATGTGGAAAAACAAAAAATCTCTTACAATATTATATAGGCAAAGCAAATAATCATATTATTTTTCAATGATTTTAGTATGAAAGGAAGAGATTAAACAAAAAAATTACAATTTGTAACACAAATTATTTTATAGGAACAAAAAAATCTAAATATTTAACTTTTGAAACTCTACACTTAAACTATTATTAATATATAAAATAATTCTCCTGCATTTAAAGGTTACGAGATTAATTAATGTTTCAAATAGGAATTTTCAAATATGAGATTGTGTGGGAAAGGGAGAAGATAACGTTTTTTTTTTTTTAATGAAACGGCGTGTTTCAATAAAACTATGTTAGTGAGATAAACATAAAAAGGTAAAGAAAATATATTAAGCCAAATTGATTTCAATTGTATTATATATATAATATAATATATAATATTTATACTTTATTTTAAAATTATTAAGCCAATCAATTTAAATTGGTTATATAAAAATATTATTTTATATTAGATAAGAAATAAAGAAATTTACATTGTTGATTAAACTCGTTTGAATTCATAGTAAAAATAATACTATTTTCAATGGTTTTATACATAACTAAATTCATTTCATTTGAACATTTTCATCATTATAATTAAACTTTTACAAATTACATACCCTTAATTAGTTTCTTATTAGTTTTTAAATTAATAAGATTTCGTTCAAAACTAGAAATCAATAATAATTAAATACACTTTCGCAGTTATTTCTCCTTTTTTTTTTGCCTATTTAACAGGTTTTGTATTTGCTTTTGAGAATGTGAAATGAAAGAAGTGTGGAAGCTTTATGTAAAGAAAAAAGTTTAACTAATTATTAAATATTATCAATATTTCAATCTTAATTCTATAACTTTAAAAAATAGTTAAATATATTTTTATATTTTAGATATACAATATTATACAAAAATTTAAAGATTTTATCAATAAAACAATCATTACGGTTTATAGTTGATTCTTTTTCAACTACAAAAATTTTGTTATTATTTACATACTACTATCATTGTTTAAATTTATCCTTCTTACATATTGAGTTTGATGAGGAAATGTAATATTCAATTTAAAAAAAAAGTTATGGTAAAATTCTATTATTTTCAATACACTAAAATAAATATAATATTTTTTGTCTCATTTATTATTATTATTGTTATTTTTATTGTGATAGTTGTGGTCTTTGTTATCTCTATTGATTATGATTGTTGATATTGTCGTAATCTGTAATCTGAAGGCTTACCATTTGTTCTCTTTACTATTGTGAATGTTAATCGTTTCTCATCTTATTTTTCTTTGTTGTCTTTGTTGAACTTTCCTTTTCACATTTGAGGATAAATATTCAATATTTAACACTACAAGAAAATCATGAAATAGAAACCAATTTCTAGAAACCAAAACAATTAGTTGCAATAGTAACTAAATTAGAGACCATTTTAGAAACTAAAAAGAAATTTGGTTTCTAAATTAGTTTTTATTATTTTCTATTATTGTTAAATAGTTTCTAAATTGGTATCTAATTAGCAACCAAGGTTTTAGAGACTAAATTTAAAAACTAAATAATTGGTATCTAAAACCTTAGTTGCTAATTAGATACCAATTTAGAAACTATTTTACAATAATAGAAACTAATTTAGAAACCATTTTTTTTTTTAGTTTCTAAAATGGTCTCTATTTTAGTTCCTATTGTAACTAATTATTTTAGTTTATAAAAATTGGTGTTTATATCATGATTTTCTTGTAGTGTAATAATTATATTTTGAATTTTTTTTTATAACATTGGTATGCTAATTTAAAAAAATTTAAAGGAGAATTATTTCATTTATATGATACTTTAGTGTATGGTTTAATATGTACATTAGTATGTTGTTTTATTTGTATGAACATTATTTTATACCAAATTTAAAATAAGATTTTTTTAATCTCTAAATAAGCATTGATATGTGATAAGTATCATTTAGCAGTGAAATTAAAAGGATTCCAGCGTAAATTGTCTAATTTCATAGAAAAATGATAGTGTAGTTAAGGTTAGATGACTCCAAAGTAATCTTCCAACGAATCCAATACTGAATCTATTTAAGATAGTATTCAAAACTTATTTGCAATTAAAATGGTGAGAAAAAATAATGAAAATAAAAAGGTTGAGATTATTGTGTAGAAAAATAAAGTACACAATTGAAAAATAGTAAAAAAACACAATGTAACTCTCAAGTTCATTTAACAATGAATTCATTATTGATTTTCTTAAGATTTTCATTTTTTTCAATTTTCACATAATGTCAAACTTAACCAAACAAGCGTCAATACAATTTAATAGAATCTTATCAACAAACCAAGTCAACATAATCTTATTTATCAAAGCAATCGTTTACTGATGTATTTAGTATCTCACAAGTTCCAAGCATCTACTTGTGAAATGTTTATCTTTTATCTCTTGAACTAAGTGAACAAGAGATTGATTATAATTAAATAAACTAGGGGTGACAATGCGGGTTGGCTCGTCCCCCATAGGTTCGTCCCGCGTTTGGCCCACAAAATGCTGGCCGTGTTAGCATGCGTCCTTGCAACGAGTGCGAACTCATTTCACTGACCTGTCCCACATAAGGGGTAATCTGCGGGCCTGCGAGCCAGCCCGGATAAGAAAAATATTTTTTTTTCAAAAATTAAAATTTAATTAATTATTAAAAAAAAAATCATTCCTACTACTGAAAAGTTAAAATTTTATCCATGTTTCAATTCATTCAATTAAGATAAAAATATAAATTCAAGTATGAGGATTGTTAGAAGGTTTGATTAAAAATAATTAAAAGTTTTGCTTTGCATCTATTTTTTCTATATATGTATGTAAATGTATAAGAATATTTTAATGAAGATGACTAATTTTTTAACTATCCTATTGAAATCTCTTCTTTATATTATTTTTTATTAACAAATTTTAAATATAAGACTTTACCTAAAACTAAATCCACTGTCACTCTTCATACTAACTCTATGGCTCAACTAAAAGTCTAGTCCTGGGTAACCTCTAAAGTTCCTTCTTGTTTTTCCTTTTCTGTTGGTGTCTAGATCCCCTGGTTTGTATGTATTTAATTAAACATAAGTAATTTATTTAGGTTAGTCAGACTGTATTTGTTCTAGCAGGAAGTTAGTGGCAAACTTCTGGGAGGAGAGGTTGTTTGTTTTTGTGCAATTTTGTATATGCGTTGGATCAACCCTAAAGTGTTTTTTTTTTTGCTTATAAAAAAACTAACTTTTTTAAATGATTAAAATAAAACATTCTTTTTTTTAGTACATTAAATTCAAATTTTTTAAAATAAAATAAAATAACTGTCATTGCAATAATGGGTGAATGAGGTATGATTTTTTTATACTAAAAAAATAAAATAATTATTTTTTTTATTTATGCGAGCCATTGGGCCAACCCACCTTGCCCCGCCCCATTGCAGGTTATACGGGCGAGTCAGCGGACTATATTAGTGAGTCCGCCCGCAGTTTTTGGTAGTGGACTGCGGGTTAACCCGCATGACCCGTCTTGCATTGTCATCCCTAAAATAAACTAACCAAAAACTCCAATTAAAGGAAATAACAGAATTCTTAACAATTGTTCAAAGACAATTCTTTAACAAAAATCGAAATTCAAAAAGACCAAACTTTTTTACATGAATTGCTACATAGAATTTAAGAATAAAACCTTATTGAACACAAATCTCAAATCTCAAAATTCATTACAAAGTCACAAGAGAATCAACATGAATGAGTTTAACCTTCCATACGAAGGTAAACGAAAGAATTATAATGAAGAAAAACAAATAAAACCTAAGAAAACTCTAATGCTCTGTTTTTCGAATGCATTGTGTTAAGCTCTGAAGCTTTTCCCTTTCTCCTTGAAGCTTACATCCTTTAATAGGTTTCTTTGTTATAAGGATCTCAAAAATATATTTTAGTTTAGATATTGCTTCGATTTTTAAGTTTTCAACTTTTCAGAATTCCTAAATTTTATTTTCACTTTCATCATGAACTATGTTTTTTTGTATTTTGCAGAAGATCTACTTTCAATTCTGTTTATGATATATTAGATTTTATTCTCTAATTCTTCCCCTAAGTTTTTTTTTCTCATTTTGATTCAAAGAAGCAACTTGAACTTTCGCATATTCGACCCACTTGTAGAGATAAAAACTCCCTTAAAACTCTTTAGCAAACGCTCTTATTAGACCATCCAATGTACTTTGAGAAGCATTGGACCGTCTACTGCGACTAAAATACAATATTATCATAAATAACAGTTAAGGTCCAAATAAACCCAGTTAGATGATTCTTACTTAAAATAGTAGAGTTATACATGATTTTAGTCAAAGACATCTATGATTAAAGCTATTAAGTGTGAGTAAATATATGATCATCAAATACCATCACACTCATCCTTTTGCATTCCTGGAAAAACACTTTATGGACTCACAAGATATAAAAGGAATACAATGCAAACAAAAGAAAAAATTACAACAAATCCTAACAACACATCATAACAAGCATGATATAATTTCAAGAAATCAAAGAATCAAATAACAATTATTCATATAATAGTTGGGATATTATAATTATCATCGATTTATCTTTGATATTGTTAAGAGTTATACAATACGTATACGACATGAAAAAATATTAGTCACTCAAATTATGTTGATGATAAAAAATATTAAAGAAGGGATAAACGATAATTTAAAGGAAATGATACATGATGGTGGTAACAAAATTTTGGAAGAATACATATGTATGATTCTTTGATGTTTGATTTGGAGAAACAATTATCCAGTATTCAATAACTTCACAAGATTTTTAGCAACTTTAAGATTATTTAGTTTAAAAGTAAGAAATCAATGGACTAGTGATAAAAGTTTCACATACTACAAAAAAAACATATAATCAACGGTCTAATCCATAGGTAAGACCAAAAATCCGTCAATAAGTATGCATTACCAATGAAAAAACGCCAGACAAAAATTTATAAATAATATGTTTGTCGGTAAATTTATTGACGAAAAATATTCTATCGGTAAATTTACCAATAAAATCTTTTGTCTGTAATTATTAGTGTTATTAATTATTATTAATATTAAAAATATTATTAATCATTTACGATTATTATTTCTAATTATTACAATCTATTATTATTACCATTTTGTTGTAGGTGAGACTTAAACTTAGGACCACTAACCAGGATACCTCTAACCACTAAATTAAAGTTATTTGATTATCATATTCTAATTTTTATTACGTTATTATTATGAGTGATAAGTGATCCGGTCGGTCATCGGTAGTCGATGACGTCAGCAGAAGATAACCACGTGGACCACTCGCAGGGTGACACGTGGACCAGGTGATAGAGAGATCAGGGAGGAGATCACCCAGAGCGGTGATCGGTGGTCAGTAACCAAGTGGCCACCGACAGATCAGGTGGCAGAGAAGTCAGGGGACAGATCACCCAGAACCGTGATCGGTGGTCAGACCGAGTGGCCACCGACAGATCAGTTCCCAGATGAACACTTGGGGGCAGAACGCGAGAAGCAATAGAGCACCAATCAGTCATCGGATGCATGGTCATCGGGGTCTCGTGTTACATGCAGTTAAACTGGGACTGAGGTTCCCAGCGAGAGCGTTACGCATGGACCTCGCATGATCATATCTCAGAGAAAGAGGAGTTGCTCGCCGGTAGAATCGTGCACGAGAGTGGCCTGAGGGAGCGAGTAAACCGGTCTGTGATTGGTGACTCCCACAACCCATTACGTGCATGACACCGTGAAGGGGAAATCGTTTACGCAAAGAGCAATGCTTGGTGAGTGTGCCTAGTCCAGCCCCACCAGGCATTCTAGGGGTATGCGATTTCCCCACATGGAAGAAACGCGCTAAGTTACTCCGCAAGGGAATAACTTAGGCGCACAGAGAGATGTGCTAGAGCCCCTCAGGAAGCGGCACGTGTACGGGTAGATGTGAGTTGCATGCCTCCACGTGTCACCATCTGAGAGAGGCGCGACCCAGATAAAGGTGCACTCTGTGTCGCTAAAGGTACAGACAAGCGCAGACACGCGCAGACACGCACAGACACTCATGTTTTACTGATTCTGGAGGTACGTTGTCGCAGAAAAGCATAACAGAGTTCTGACACACGCCAGAGAAGCGTAACAGAATTCTGTTAGGCGCAGATACAGAGGGAGACATAAAAGAGAATCAGAGTGAGATTCAGAGGGGTTTTTTTTTTTTACACACTACTAGTTTTTCCTATTGGTGATTCTGTGACCTAACTTGAGCGTCGAAGTGCAAACGGCAGCTAGAGGCGCCGTCTGTGTGTTTTGCTGGTCGCGTTTGGAGTTCCTAGAAAAGGTAGTGAGGGTGACTTTGCAGATAACACAGTTGCGTAGACGGGATAGAGGAAGCCACAAAGTGATTCCTCCACGCTTGAGTTGACGGCAGGATCAATAAGAAATTGGTAAGATATATATTTAGTCTATTTCATCCAAGCAGCAAGATATATATATATATATATATATATATATATATATATATATATATATCAATTTGGCACATATATATGGAAAAATATAAAACAACAATTCTTGAGCCCAAGTCTTTTTAAATTATTTGGATATCATTTAGTGTGTGGTTGCAAGCTACAAGCCATTGCTTTCTCCGGTGCCTAACTTATTTTATGACATACTTAAATAAAAATATCAAAAATAAATAAAATTTCTATCATTTTAAAATGTTAAATTATTCAAAATTTTAAATAAATACATATTCTAAATAATTTAATATTATTCTTAAATAAAAATATCAAATAAATAATTTTTTTAAAATTTTTTAAAATCCTAAATAAATACAAAATCTTAAACTATTTTATTTCCTACTTAAATAAAAATTAAAAGTAAATAAAATTTATAAGTTTTTAAAATCCTAAAAAATATAAGTCCCAAAAAATTTAATATCATTCTTAAATAAAAATTGAAAATCAATAAAATTCTCAAATTATATTTAATGACATTCTAATATAAAAATCTAAATTAATTAAACTTCTATATTTTTTCAAGTTCTAAATAAATATAAATCCTAAATTATTTTATTTCCTATATAAATAATAATATAAAATAAATAATATCTTTTTAAAATTTCAAAATCCTAAATAGATACAAAATCTAAATAATTTAATATTTTAATTAAATAAAATCTAAAATAAATCGATTTTCTAAATTATTCAAAATCCTAAATAAATACAAATTTTAAATTATTTAATATCATACTTAAATAAAAAATTTCAATAAAAATTCCTAAATTATTTAAAATTTTAAAAAATTACAAATAATAAATTATTCAATATCATACTTAAATAAAAAATTTCAAAAAATAAAATACATAAATTATTTAAAATTATAAGTAAATATAAATCTTAAATTATTAAATTTCATATTTAAATAAAGATTTACAATAAAATATTTGAAATAAATAATTTTTTTAAATTATTCTAAATAATAATAAAAAATTTCTAAAATATAAAAAATTCTAAATAAACACAAATCCTAACTTATTTTATGTCATACAAAAATAAATAAAAAAACTCAAATAAATAAAATTTCAATAGTTGGTAAAAATCCTAATTAAATAAAAAATTTGAAATTATTTTATTTTCTACTTAAATAAAAATATAAAAGAAGTAAAAATTCTAAAATTTTCAAAATCCTAAATAAATAAAAATCCAAACGTTTATAATATCATTTTTAAATAAAATAAAAAATCAATAAAATTCTGAAAATTTTCAATTTTCTAAATTTATCCATATCCTAAATTATTTAATTTCATTATAGGATAAAAATCTAAAATTAATAAAATTTCTAAATTTTCCACAATCCTAAACAAATACAAATTCTAAATTGTTTTATTTTCTATTAGTAATTTCAAAGAAATAAAATCTTAAAATCTTAAATAAATATAAAATCTAAATTATTTAATTTTCTACTTAAAAATTCAAAATAAGTTGAATTTCAAAATTATTCAAAATCCTAAATAAATAAATACGGTGACTTATTTAATGTAATATATAAAAAAAATTAAAATAAATGAAATTTCTAAATAGAAAATAATATATATTCTCTGGCAATTTGGCACATAGCAGGAAGGTGCAGTTAAATAAGTGATGAGTGGAAGGTTGAGTTGAAGATTATTCATGGTTGACTCAAAATAAAAGGAAAAATATAAAACAATAACTGTTGACCCCAAGTCTTTTTAAATTATTTATTGCAAAAACTTTCATAATATATATTTGGATATCATTTCTCCCAATTTCCTTATCTTTTTACAAGTTATTCTGTTTTAACATAATAAAATATAAATTATATATTTTCTTAAACTTTCCTTTTTCCTATTTTTAAAACTACTTTTTTCATTTTTATTTTTGAAAAAAAAAATGTTTCGATCTTTTTTTCTTATAAAAAAAAGTCTTAAAATTAAAAACCACGCTATTTTACTATGTCTTATATCAAAATGGAAGTATTCACTACTATCAAGAAAATATGAAAATATTGTTCGAGAAAGTATATATCACTATTTAAAGAGGTAAATATTTATTTTTTTAATTAAAATATTATTCTTCAATATAATTATCTTTCTAAATTTTTATTTTTAAAACATATATTTTTTCATAATTTTATTTAAAATATTTCTTTTTTAAGATGATATTTTTTATTTTGAAAATTTAAAACTATTTTTTAATATTTTTAAATAAAAATATAAAACTCCGTTCAAAATTCGGTTTTAAACCTCAGTTTAGATTTGTTTTGTGGATGAAGCTTTTCTGTAATTTTAACCTCATATAAATAATTATTTACTACACAAACTCTCTCTTAAGTCATATTTGAGTCATATTTGAGTGTTGCATATTTAAAAAAAAAGGTTTAAAAATTAAAAAAACTTAAGAGAAGCAAGGTGTTGATTTAACACAATATGTATACATCCTAATTTTTTTTAAAAAAAGCTTTATTTTATTTATCGAACAATCATATATAATAATAAAAATAATAATCTAAAAATTGTGGTAAAAAATCATAATTCAGAAAAAGAATGCAATACAATTACTTATATGTAAATAAAAAAAAGATTTAAATTGGAAGATAAAGTTCTACTTTTATCAGAGTTGAAATTGAGAAAAAGTTGGAATGAGTATATAAATGGAATTTTTTTTATAGAATGACAATTATAAATATAAATAATTTTTATATTTTTAAAATTTTTATGGAAAGTTATACATAATTGTTTTACTAAATTAGTGGATAAAATTTTATATTTAAAATAGTCTCTTAAGAAATATCATATTTTTGAATTGTTTAGATATAAAATTATAAATGAGAAAATGATAATGAACGAACTAGTATTATATGGTTTTAGATATGTAAATAAATGAATGTAAGAGGAGAAGAAGATGAAGGGAAATAAGAATGCTTACATTTTTTTAATTAAAAACTTATTATAATAACAAACGTAAAAGAGGTTTTATATTGGTTTTTAGATTAAATTAAGATATTTTACAAAAAATATCTGGTTTTATTTTTGCACTGAGTTTGCGTCAACCATGAATATGGTTCAACCAACCTTCCATTAAAAGTTGTTGGAATATTTATGAAACATTTAATTCTATTTTGAATGTAGTTTAAAAATTGTTGGAATATTTATGAAACATTTAATTCCATTTTGAATGTAGTTAAAAAGTTGTTGGAATATTTATGAAACATTTAATTTCATATTGCTGAGTAACATGGCACCTTCCTGCTATGTCTACTCATCTGTCTTTATATTTATGACAGTGTTGGGTTTATTTCCTCCTTTAATAGATGCAATGAAATATTGGAAGAGAAAGTTTTACTATTATTAAATAAATAAAAATATTGAAATTGGACTGTTGCA
This sequence comes from Phaseolus vulgaris, assembly GCF_051622355.1. Lineage (NCBI taxonomy): Eukaryota > Viridiplantae > Streptophyta > Magnoliopsida > Fabales > Fabaceae > Phaseolus > Phaseolus vulgaris. Next base: position 1,111,259 of record NC_143508.1, on the reverse strand, counting down.
ATGCCACAGAGCAATATGCAATTAAATGAGTGGAAGGTGTTATTATGCAATTAAATGTTGTATCATCATAAATATTCCAACCGTATTCATGGTTGACGCAAAGTCAATGGCATCCACTTTCCATTATATATTCTTTAGTGTGTGGCTGCAAGCTATACAATCAAGTTCTCCTTCCATTGTTTTTTCTGGTGCCTTAGTAAATCATTCTTCCTCTTCTTCCATCACCAACCACAAACACATTATCTAAGCACAGATCAAAATCTGCACACACGTCTCCGCTGTAATGGCAGACAGAGTAGTTTCCTTTGTTTTGGATCATTTATCTGAGCTTGTGGCACACGAAGCTAACTTGCTGTATGGCGTGGAGGACAGGGTCCAGTCCCTCCAGAACGAGCTTCAAATGATCAACGACCTCCTCAATACCTCAAAGAGAAAGAAGGGAATTGATAATACAGTGGTGAACCAAATCAGAGATGTGGCCCACCTAGCTGAGGATGTCATCGACACTTTCGTAGCCAAAGTTGCCATTTACAAGAGGAGAACCATACTGGGGAGGATGCTCCGTGGCTTTGGCCAAGCAAGGTTGCTTCACCACGTAGCCGACAAAATAGACAATATCAAAACCACTCTCAATGAAATACGCGACAACAAGGACAAATATGATGCTTTCAAAGAAATCAATAATCAATCTGCAGCAGAAGAGGAGGAGGAGGAGGAGAAGAAAAGGGCGCAATCATTACACAAGCTAAGAAGAGATGTAGAGGAAGAAAATGTGGTTGGCTTTGTCGATGACTCCAAGGATATCATCAAACGACTCTTGGAAGGTGGTTCAAATCGTAAAGTTGTCTCTATCATTGGCATGGGGGGATTGGGTAAGACCACCCTTGCTCGGAAGGTCTATAACAGCAGCGAGGTGCAGCAACACTTCGAGTGTCGAGCGTGGGTTTATGTGTCAAACGAGTGCAGAGTTAGGGAGCTTTTGCTTGGTCTTCTTAAGCATGTGAAGCCAAATTTTGAACAACAATGCGGAGGCAAGAAGAAAGGAAAGAAAAGCACTCAAGACAATAGTAGCTCGAGTGAGGAGGAGCTGAAGAAACGGGTGCGAAACAGCTTGGAGAGTAGAACATATCTTGTGGTGGTAGATGACCTGTGGAAAAGGCAAGATTGGGACGAGGTGCAAGATGTTTTTCCGGACAACAACAATGGCAGCAGAATATTGATTACTAGTCGTTTGAAAGAGGTGGCACTGCATGCTTCCCATGATCTTCCTTACTATCTGCAGTTCCTGAGTGAAGAAGAAAGTTGGGAGTTGTTTTGCAGGAAAGTGTTTAGGGGTGAAGACTACCCTTCTGATTTGGAGGCTCTTGGAAAGAAGATGGTTCAAAGTTGTCGTGGTTTGCCACTCTCCATCATTGTCTTAGCAGGGCTGCTAGCCTACAAGGAAAAGTCACACAGAGAATGGTCAAAAGTGGTGGATCATGTTAATTGGTATCTTACTCAAGATGAGACCCAAGTGAAGGATATAGTTCTCAAACTCAGCTACGACAACTTGCCAAGGAGATTAAAACCATGTTTTCTCTATCTTGGGATATTTCCTGAAGACTTTGAAATCCCTGTTAGGCCATTATTGCGAAAATGGGTTGCCAAGGGTTTTATACAAGATACAGGAAATAGAGACCCAGATGAAGTTGCTGAAGACTACTTGTATGAGCTCATCGATCGTAGTTTGGTCCAAGAAGCAAAAGGGATGACTAATAGAAATGTTCACGTTCATGATCTTCTTCGAGACCTCTGCATATCAGAGAGCAAAGAGGACAAAGTTTTTGAAATTTGCACAGACAATAACATTCTAATCCCGAAAAAACCTCGTAGACTATCCATTCACTGTAAGATGGGTCATTACATTTCTTCAAGCAACAATGATCATTCATGTATCCGATCCCTGTTCTTATTTGGCGAAGATGACTTTGGTACTGGGAAGCAGTGGAATGGCTTTCAAAAGACTTCAAATTGGTTCGAGTGTTGGAGCTTGGACCAACCTGGCTTAGCACCCTTTCTAATTTAGGGAACTTTATCCACTTAAGGTACTTGAGAATTGAAGCAACATCTGATTTTACATTTGTTCCATCTTCAATACTTCACCTTTGGAATCTACAAATCATAGACCTAAGTAATTGGAGGTATGTGACTGAAATTTCTTTCCCAGTCGAAATGTGGAAACTTAAACATTTAAGGCATTTGAATGCACAAGGGCGTATCAAGCTACGAGGCAGTTGTTCAGGATCAGATGAGAAGATGTGGAATCTTCAAACCATCTCTGGCTTCGTAGTCAACAGACAAGCAACATCTCTGATAAAGAAAGGAACATTCCCCAATCTTAAGATGATAAGGTTGTATGTGACTTCTGAATACAGAGATGGTGAATTAACCAAATTGTTGCAAAGCCTACAACAATCAAGTCATTTGAGTCAGTTAGAGATTGTCCTCTGGTATGAGCATGACAAAGGTTGCAAGCCGCAAGAACTATTGCAAAGCCTAGGGCAGTTCAATTGTCTAACTTCCTTAATGATTAACTATGTTTTTTACCTTCTGACCTATGCACTCACATTTCCTCCAAACGTTATGGAGTTAGAGTTGTTAGAGATTGGTTGCATTAGTGATGAGGGGATGAATGGTTTGGGAAATCTCACCAAACTCAAAATTTTGAGACTTACGGGAGATAGATGTTATGAGGGGGATTCCTTTAACCTGAATTGTGTGGAAGGCAGCTTCTCACAATTGGAAGTGTTTAAAATGAAAAGATTGAAACTTGAGAAATGGAAATTAGGCAATGGGGGAATGTTAAGGCTTCAAAGCCTGCTCATCCAGGATTGTGAAATCTTAGAAGAACTCCCAAATGAACTTTGGTCTTTGAGTGACTTGAGAAAAGTAAAGGTAAGGACATGCTCAGAATCACTGTATGGCAGGCTACTGTATTTAAAACCAAACAATGGGGTTGAACTCATCCTAGAGGAAATTTGAGGTTGTTATTTTATATATATATATATATATATATATATATATATATATTTATTTATTGTGAACGAATTTGTTATTTATTTTATTTTGATATTTTATACTTGGAGTAAAATATTCTATATGTCGAATAGAATATTAAATTTGTTGAGTTTCGAAAAAATTTCATGTTGGTGATTATTTTTCTTCCAATAGAATCAGACGAAAAGCTATTTGTGTTATTATCTTAATTGTATTAAATCTTATTGTATTTCTTAAATTTGAAACATCTTCAACATTATGACATAAAATACCTTTAACAACATTTTTCTGTTGTTGTTCTAACTAAAATATCTTATATTTCTAACTAATTTTATCATACAGAATTAAATAATGTATAACAGAATATAAATTATATATTTTTCTCAAACATTGTTTTTCCCTATTTTTTAAACTACTTTTTCGTTGTTATCTTTTGAAAAAAAAATTGTTTGGCTCGCTTTTTCTTCATAAAAAAACCTTAAAAATTAAGGCCAAACACTATTTTAGTCCCTATTTTTTTTTCCATAATTGTCAAGTTAATCTTGTTCGAAAAAGTATATATAACTATTAAAAGAGGTAAAAATAAATAAATTATAAATGCTAACAAAAAAAGGAAAAATGTAAATAAATAATACTCACGCAAGAGATGATATACTTCATCCTTTTTTTCTGATTATTAATTAATATAATTATTTAAATATTAAAAAATATATTTATTATTTTAACTTTGTTGAAGGGACTACCTTATTTTTTTAATATATTAAAATTTTAAAATATAATATTCTTAATAGTTTGATCTTACCTCGGTATATCTTAATATCTTAAAATATTACCACTAAAAAAAGTAAAAAGAAAAGCCTATAATAAAGTTAAAATTAAATAATTAATTTCTGTAACTGGTGGAAAATATCTCATTCAGTTAATTATCTGTTTTACATTTATTGTAACATATAAATCTTACTTTACTTTTTGTGTAATTATACACAGATGTGTAATTATATACAGAAAGGAAATAATTTATTATTTAATTATTATTTTTAAAAATATATAATAAATTACTTGATATTAACACTATCACAAAGTAGGAGTAATTTTAGCAATTTAATTCTTCATAAAAAATAAAATAAAAGTATTAAAGAAGGAGATTTGGTGGAAGTAAGTAAGAAGGGGTGTGTGAAACACACTTCTTATCTAACACATGTAATGGACTCAGACACACCCTCCCTTCAGACATTTTCATATTCAATTAAAACAATATTTTTTTTATTTTATAATTTTAACACAGTTTTAATATAATTTTAGAATTAATAAATATATTAATTTTTTTTTAAAATAAATTTATTATATAAGTTTTTATTATGATTATAAAAATAATGAAAATATTATTTTGAATTATGAAAAACATTTTTATGTAAAAAAGAAAAAATTTAGATATATTTATTTACAGAAATCTTGATTGTTAATTTATATAATTTATAATTATATAATATATAGATATGTATCTTCGTGTCTTATATTTTTAAAGACTTATATGTGTTGAAGTGTCTGAGTCTGTACCATATCAAAATCTATTTTATATTTTTAAAGACTTATATGTGTGGAAGTGTTTGAGTCTGTACTATGTTAAAATCAGTTTTCGTGTTCGTGTCTGTATTAAATAGGTACTCATATTTCGTTTTCATTGAACATTGCTTGTTCCTCGCCATGTTCTGATCTCTATAGTTTCTGAAATGTGGTGTCTCCAAAACCTCTGATTTTAATGCTGCACCGTTAGAGTTGTTGTTGATAGACAAGGCTAACAAAACCTGTTTGATTAGTCTATTTTTCACTAGACAACCATCTTTTTTCATCACCACCCAACACTTGTTTTTTGAGTAAACTCTTGTGTCACACTTTCTCCTTTTGCTTCTCTACCCACAACCAAACCAAACCCTCTCTCTCTTCACTTCACTTCACTCATTTTCAAAAGATGAGGTGAGAATGTATTATGACAATTCCTCCTTTTGGGTCCTTTTACAGCTGTCTTCCCTCCTTATCAACCAAATCTTCTTTGTTTTTTTCCCCCACATTCCCTACCCTTTGCACATTATTTGTCCACTCTCCACACTTCTCAATTATGCACTTCCCCACTCCTACCTGTAACAATGTCAACAATGTCTCCCAATGCTTCTCTAACACTGTCATACTACATTTCTAATAATGCTGATAGTACATATATTCACACCTTCATATCTCTGTACTTGATGTGACTACTCTCAACACATGCCTACCTGTTCAGGATGAAAGAAATCAAGTGAGATTATTTCACATTTCCTTTTACATACATTCACAAACCAACCTCAATTTATGTTTAGGCCAAACTTGTATGATTCAAACACATCACAACTGCTGCAAAGCAATGCCATACAAATGTCATATACATATCAGAAGTCATATATTCTACAATTTCATCTATTTATCTAAAATTTTAGTTTTTTACATGAAAAACAAATACCCTTTCTTCTTATCATAAATCACATATGAAAAAAGTAATATATTAACAATTTACATCAGTTTACAATTCCATCTATTTATTCAAAATTTCAATTTTTTCCTTGAAAAGATAACTATCCTTTCTTCTTATCATGAATCACAGATTATATCCAGGAAGGAAGAGATTCTGAATGCATAGTTACTTTACATATATATTTTGAGATCTCTATCTCTATTTTTCTATAACAAGTTAGTATATGTAGTCATACATATACCACATGAGGTATTGACCCTACAATTCCTCAGCTAATTGACTAGCACATACAAAAATGAAGGGTAGTCTCTAATGCTTGGTATTCAGTGATGATATCAAGGGTCAATAGGGGCCAGTGCTGACATTTCAAACCCAACAGACATATGAACATGTCTGCTACAGTTGGAAAAAAGAGAGATGGGAGAGAAAATGAAAAGCTCAAGAGGAATGGCTCTTGGCTCTCCCAATGAAAACAAAGTGGCTATGCTTTTATCTTGAGCATTACTTTCTCTTGGAGACCCCACATTTTGGAAAAGGAGAAACTCATCATGAAGATTGAGGAAGAGGGAAACTAAGAATGATTGCAGCTGCACCCACATAAAAGTCATATCCACTCCACAAGAGGTTTTCAGTGCTAGCTAGGAATAGGAATTTCTGCTCCTCTAGAGGAAAAAGTCTTGGAATTTGTGCACATTCACTGATGAAACCCTCCCAAAGTTCCACATTCTTGGTTTGGGTAACTGATATTATAAAGAATGTTTGCTGGTTCCAAGGCTATTCCATCTGACTTTAATGCACTTGTTCCCATGCACCAAGCTTTCTGAAACGGTGGCTCTACTCTTTTTTATGGGATTTCAGAAAATGGGTACGTAATTAACTTGGATCTCTCTCCAAATCTGCATTACATTCCTAATTTATTATCCCAACTATCTTGGTTTGTGTGCATTCATGCTTAATTTTGCTCAGAAATCAAGGTTCTGAGTCGTGTACATGTGTTTGGACTTTGCTGTCACTACTTATTCATATAAGAATCTAAATCTACGACAACTTCTGCAAACTGTTTCGTCTTTTTGGACACGTCTAACGTTTTAGTTGTACAATTACATTACTTAAATCAATGCCTCGCCACCAACCAATCGTACGTTTCACACATCCACTCTTCAAAAGGTTTAGATTTAGATAACCACATACCAAGATATCTTGTGTAGAAGAGGGTATGCTTATGGGCAATTTTTCAGATCACAGATATTGAAGCTGACCCATGTGGTATTGTTAAATGGCCAAGAAGAAGAGCTGGTTTAGTCTGGTGAAGAGGCTCTTCTTAAGGGACACACATCCCTCATCACAAGATAAGGTAAGTCTGAAGTTTGTTTTTTAACACTACAAGAGATATTATTGATATTAGTCTGTCTAAAAAAACTCACAAAAACTTGGTTTTTGTGTGAGTTTCTGAAAGGCTAATATCAATATTTCTTCTAGACTTAGATTTTGAGGCAGAATTTTTTTTTTTTTTCTGAAGGAGAAAAGAAGGAAATGGATATTTGGAAGGCTAAAGAGCAAGAGATTACCTTCAATTACAGCTCCACTTCCATCAAAAGAGAAAACACTAAGAGAAGCAGAGGAAGAACAGAGCAAACATGCTTTAACAGTGGCCATTGCCTCAGCAGCTGCTGCTGAAGCTGCTGTCACTGCTGCACATGCTGCTGCTGAGGTTGTTCGTCTCACTGGGGTCTCACAATCTGCCCTTCTGTGCAAAGAAAAGTCAGAAGAATCTCAACCTCTCAAAACTAGTAATGCTTCTCCTCAATTCACACACCAGTGCAAGAGGGCCATTCAAGAATCTGCTGCAGTCATCAGAATTCAAACTGCATTTAGGGGTTACCTGGTGAGTTTTTCCAAGCCATTCTGTTTGATTTGTGTCACCTTAAGAACTCTTTGCATAATCTTTACCTATATTGCTAAATTCCTCACTGATGGGTTCTGAGTAATTAGGAACAAAAACAGAATATATTTAGGTCGGTTTTATATAACCTTCTCCTTAAGTTAGGAAAAATATGAACATTAGATGAGAGAACTTCTACAAAAACTGAGTACATAAGTTAACTTTATCTCTTTTCCTATAAGTGCTCATGCAGAATTTTATGCAAACTTGACTTTAATGATAGACATGTGAATCAAGTAAGCTGAAATTTGTTAGAAATTAAAACATTTCTTCAAACATTTTACAGAATTCAGCTCCAAAGAGAACAAGAATTAATGAAACTTGGAAAAAGAAAAAGTACTAGTAGTGATAGAAATTGATACTAATAAGTGGAAGAAGAAACCAAGATCAGTTCACTCTATTCCTTGCCATTGTGTTCTCCTATTCACTAACTGAAATTTCAGGCAAGGAAGGCTTTGAGGGCATTGAAGGGAATAGTGAAACTACAAGCTATCATTCGTGGCAGAGCAGTGAGACGCCAAGCTATGAGTACTCTTAAGTCCTTGCAGTCCATTGTGAGTATCCAATCACAGGTCTGTGCAAGGAGGCTCCAAATGGTTGGAGGAAGATGTGACTACACTGAAAATGAAGAGATGCATGATTCAAAAGACAAGATAATTAGGGTGAGCATAACAGGTTACACTGTATCATTATGTTGCAGCTGTTAATTATCAAACTGCTACAGCCACATTCTGGTTTTTTGTCAGTTATACTGTTGCTGTTTACTGTCCTTGTACAGTTTAGAATTTAAAACATGGTTTTCTTGTTTCAGATGGACTCAAACAGTGAAAGAAAGTGTGATGAGAGCACTCCATCGAAGGAAGAGTTAGACACCTCCTGCATAAGCATGAAAGAAACAGTTCTCAAGAGAGAGAGAATAAAAGAATACTCATTTAACCATAGAGTAAGCTTGTACTCTTTCATGTGTTTTTACCTACTTTTTTTTCTATGAAGCTTAGACCCTCTCATAATATGAGTTTATGTCGGACACTGACACTTGTAATACACGTATCGGTGAAATGTCTTATCGGTGAAATGTCTTGAATTTTTGACAATTTTAGCATGAATTTAACACAATTTTAAAAAGAAAAAATACATTAATTTTCTAAAAACTTAAACTTATTGTATAAATTTTTATTATGATTATAAAAATAAGTAACAAATCATTTTGAACTAACTCTGAAAAACATCTTTCTTTTTAAAAAAAACTGAAACATACTTAGTACACATAAATTTTTATTGAATTATATAATATATAGATTCTTGTCTCCGTATCCTACATATTATATGTATCTCCGTGTTTATATCATATCAGACAGTGTCACTGTCTCAGTCTGTGTCAGTGTTTGTATTACAGCTCTTTTGTGCATTAAAGCTTGCATACTAACTAACAGAAACCCTACAGAGGTCAGCAGAGTCAGAAAGAAGTAAAGTAAATGGAAGATGGAGATACTGGCTAGAGCAGTGGGTAGATACACAACTTTCAAAGAGTAAAGAACTTGAAGATTTAGACTCAGTTTTTAGCTCTCATGCTGGTGGTGGAGAGGAATATGGAAGCAGACAGCTTAAGGTGAGAAGTATTAACAGGCAAAATCCAGTTGAAGGATTGGATTCTCCAACACTTGGTTCAAGAAGATCTTTTCCTCATAGGAGGCAGTGTTCAGTGGGAGAAGACCAGTCATTTTCAAGCTCTCCTGCAACTCCAGCATACATGGCTGCAACTGAGTCGGCAAGAGCAAAAGCAAGATCAACAAGCTCACCAAAAATAAGGACAGGGGGGAATGTGGACATGAACTCTGATAGCTATTCACCATGCAAGAAGAAGCTATCCATTGCTTCTTCTATTAACAGTGAAGTTCTTAGTGGTGGTAGGATGGCAAAGCTCAGTGGTAACCAGCAAAGATCTCCAAGCTTTAAGGGCCTTTCAGTGCCTGTAAAATCAAGCCGAACCATCAAGGATCTCAGTATTAATTCAGATTGTTCACTGCCTAATTTGGCTCTTCATGGTTCCTTCAAATGATCTATGAATGCTGATGTTACTCTTGCTTGCATTAACACAATTTCGTGTTCAAAACATGATTTGTTTATAACTATGTATGATATATATGCCATTTTATGCTATTTGGTTGGAAATTGATCTAATGTGACCTATGAGGCTCCAGGCTTTAACAAACACTTTTTAAATGGTGTGGTGTATTAGATACTGACATTCTCACAACACTTTCATACTTTCACGACATTTGTGTCACTTTGTCATCATTTTTTTAAGATAAAATACGTATTAATGAATAGTCGAAAAAATACGTATTAATGAAATGTCTAATTTAAAAAATATGTGTTGGATCTCTAACCATAACCGTCATTTTGTTATTGATAAAATATGTATTAATAAAGTATCTAATTTAAAAGGATCTTTAACAATAACAAATTTAATATGTGTTGGATCTTTAATAATAACTTAATTTCAACACAATTTTAAAAAAATAAATATATTTTTTTTTTAAAAAAATAAATTTATTATATAAATTTTTGTTATGATTATAAAAAAAATTCTATAAAAAAATATAATTTTTTATTATTATTTTATATAATTTATAATATATAAATTCGTGATGTATATTTTAAACATTATTTGTATTGGTAATTCCTTATACATATGCGAATGTTTGTTTCTCTTAACAGGCAACGATCTTTCATAAGTGTCCCCTAACTTGCATCAAACTCAGCTTGGATGATTAGTATCAGAATTAAAACTTTTATCTCTGTAATTAATATTTTATTCAGTATTTTTTAAATTTTTTCCGTTTTTTAAGAAGAATGAAAAAAAAAAACGTGTTTTCATAAGAGTAAAATTGCGTTGTTTTAATTTGCACTTTCATTTTTCTATTATTTATGTTTTTTGCTTACATTTTCTCCCCCATACATCTGTTTTTAAAACTATTTTATAAACAGTTTATGTTCCTTAAAACAGCAACAAAATCTTTGATTTGATAGAGAAGGAAGAGAGCCCAAAAGGAAAAGTATAAGTTAAGGTTGTTTCCATCCCAAATTTTTCAAAAATACCGAAATTACCCATCCTAAATTTTACAAGAATCCAATCTAATATTTCAAAATTTACAATCTAAAATACAAAATTTTACATTTTTAATTATAAAATTCAGAATACAAAATTTACATTTTAGAATACAAATTTGAATTTTAGATTTTACAATCTGAAATATAAATTTTAGTTTGTATAACAAACTGTAAAATCTAAAATATATTATAGTTCGAATTTTAGAATTTAAAATACAAATTTTTATTCTAATTCTACATTCTATAATTTGGAATACGTTACATTTATTAATTTGTATTTTGGATTGTCTAGTCTGAAATACTAAATTTTTTTGTATTTTAAATTGTTGAAATTAAAAAATATATTTTAAATTGTATAAATATAATTTTCTATACGGAAGTGGTAAGGTGCTGTGATGGTAGGGGTTGATGCTCAAAAGAGAAAAAGGGTGCTGAAAGTAGAAGATTAAAAGGAGGTTAAATTAATTATTTTGGTTCTTGTATGGGGTGCAGAAAGAAGAAGAGATGGAGGTGCAAGAAGAATTTTACTGTGTGGGAGCCTTTTCGTTTGGGCTTGGATGCCTTTTGCCCTTATATTTCCTTCCTTTTGGACTTCAAAAACGAACCATATAAAGCCTCGAGCCATGAACCAAGTTAGGTTATATCTTTGTATCTCGAATTTCATCAACATCTATGCATTTCAACACATGAAATGAAAGAGAAACAATGTTACTTCGACAATAAAAAATACTTTTGAATTGTTATGACAAATATGCAGTATAAGGTGTGTAATTGCTCCACTTGAAGAAGAAATAGGTTTCATATAGGTTGTAAGTTATTTCCATTGCTTGTTGAAGTAAGTCAAAAACAAGATATTGTAACTATATAAATAGTAAGTTTTTATAAGGTCGGGTTCTTTCTAGAGTGGTTCTTCTTGTCTACTTCTTTCCGTCTTCATGGCCTCCAGCACGGTGGTCTCCAATTATTTCTTCCTTTCATCGAGATGAATGGGAGAAACCTGCAAAGACACTTCAATGATCAAGTTAGTCCGAGTACAATGTGCATGTGAGTCGAGAGAGAAAAATTACTTTTAACGCTGAGTCTCCTCAGTTATTTATACTTTTGAATGAGCATCAGCTGTCATTGACCTGCTCATGGGTCTAAAAGAGGGTTCAATCATACCTTAATCACCATTTACAACTAAATTGGTTTAATTATGCCTAACTGTGAATTTATATGTTTGGATTAAGAGAGTCATTCGACTTTCTCGACCATTCGATCATGTCGGCTTTCTCGACTATTCGGTAGTATATTAGTTCTCAGACTCGAGTAGAACGATTTGAGTGTCACGTAGAGTCTGTGTAAAAGAAAAATTATTTTATCTTTAAATAGATGCTCACCCGGATCAGATTACATGCATAGATGACAACATGATTTGTTTGACCATTGTTGTTACACTTGGAATGCTAAAAACTAGTGCTCAAGTCTACGGTTGTATAGAAGCTTCATGTTCTAAAGTTACACGGTTGCACTTTGCACGATTCATTTGATACGAGACAAAGAAGGTGCCCACCACTATGGCTAAGTGCCATGTGCCACTTTCAAGCATGGATTCAACTCACGTATTGGTCGTTGGACTTAGACCTAACCAACACATAAACTTTTCAGACCTTCTTCCTCAGTTTTCATGAGTCAAATTCACCCATCAGGAACCAAAAACTGACCTATTGGAGCCTGCCTTTTAAGAGAACTCGTTCCACAAATAACAGTCATTATTATTATTATAATGCATACAGTAGTATTAAAGTAACGTCTCATTCTAGACGGTCTTGGATCTCAGAAATTCACGCGTTGAAATTTTAGACGATCACTAGTCACTACTACTCCTTCCATTATTGATCGAAAACGACATCAATTCTAGACCCTTTATGCAACTTTTCAAAAGATATATGAACAAAATCACAGTCTGAAAAACTGAATTCATGGATTGGTCTGCCACTACTACCTAGCTAGGCTTCTTCTAGCATCCAACACTCACTTTCTGGTCCAACCCATCAATGTTTATACCTCGTGCAGAAAATGGCCTTCATTGCCCACCAAGATCCACAACAAAAATCTCAACTTTCTTATGCCTAACAGGTTTTAATTGTGTTCCAAATAATCTTGTGGTTTCACATTTGCACTATATGCATCATGAATTTGCATTTGTTATGTAGCTAAAACACAGGAATGGGATAATGTCTAACCAGGCAAAAGTGAATGCAAGCGAAATCTTCTTTCTGGCGAAAGTACACTCCTGAAAAACAAGGTTCTAAGGATGTTTTTCTCTTTCTCAGATTGAGTCCAATGTCCAACTACTTATATTAATATGATAGCAAATCGTTGATTTTTTTGTGATTTGGGAGGTCGGACATTTGTTCCAATAGTTTATCTAGCCAAGGTGCCATTTGTTGTAGGATAGTTGTTCGGTATTTTTTTTTAAAAGGGTTGGAACATTCTAAGTTTCATTTTATTCAATTTATTGATTGTTGATTAAAAAAAAATAGCTGAAATCCTAGAAATAGTGAAAGTGGAATCAGTCTCTAACTCGGTTGACCAGGAAAAACCAGTAAAAAAATGTGAAATTCATGAAAATATACACATCCCATGAAGAGATATGGAATAGCAAAGTGGTTTTCTTGATGATAGTAATGAACTTAAAGAGAAGTGCATCAGCTAGATAAGATAGCAAACGTTAAACAAAAATGTAGACATAATTAAGAAAGTGTTAATTTGATGATACATGAGAAGATAAATATGTTGTCCTATCAACAACAGAAGGCATTCTGAATGGAAATGTAACGACTAGCCAAAGGTAGAAAGGTAGTGACATTGGTGAATGGCAGACAGATCATTTCGCTTGCTTCCATAGTAACTGTTGTTTCTATAATGGCTCGGATTAAAAAATGGGAAAAGATTGTTCTCGATGACCTTGAAAAAGCTATTTAACTCTAACATTAGCATCTAATTAATTAAAGATAAAACTCTACATCTAATTAAAGATAAAATTTTACGTGACACTCAAATCGTTTCATTCGAACCTAAGAGGAAAATGTACTATCGGATAATCGAGAAAATCGACATGGTCGAATGGCTGAGAAGGTCGAAAAACTCTCTTAATCCAAACACAGCCTGTAAATCCACAATTAACTGTAATTAAGTTTATTTAGTGGTAAATTATGATTAAGGCATGATTGGACCCTTTTTTAGATCCATGAGCGAGTCTATGATAGGTGAGACTCATTCAAAAAGGTATAAATATCAAAGGAGACCCAGCGCCAAAGATAATTTTTCTATCTAGACTCACCTGCACCTTATACTCGAATTAACTTGATCGTCGAAGTGTCTTTGCAAATTTTCCCTACTCACCTTGGTGAAATGAAAAACCAATTGGAAACCACCGCATTTAGAAACCATAAAAATAAATAAATAAAAGATTTATTTTAGAAGTAACTGACTTGTAAGAATATATTATATATATACAATTTATATACTTAATAAATTGTTTATAAATAGCAATGAAATTGTTCCTATATGACCTAATAATTAGGTCATGGAGTTAAATAAAATATTAGAAGTCTATTATACATAGGGGACCTCCAGTTTTTGGACATATATATGTTGAAGTGGGTACAGGGACCTCCAGTTTCATGGTGAGTTCCACGCATGAATATATGATGTTCTTGTTTGATGCAACGAGGATAACAGAGACATCTCTGGATTCTGCAGAAATTTACAAAAGACAAAATGCAAAGAGGACACACAAAAATTTGCCACACTTTCAAATTTTTTTTTTTCTTTTTCTGTGAATCTTTCGAAACTGTTTTAAGTTCCCACCAATGAGGAATGGAAGAACATGTTGGATACTCTTAGTTAGTTAGTTATTAGTCCATTAATTGTCATGCATGTTTCTTTGATGGTTGAGATTAGTTACATGATTTGGTAAACCCTAAACCCTAATTTAATAAAAAAATCATTCCCTCAATAATATTTAATTCAACTTCTATTTGGAACTTCTATATTTAATATTTAAGTGAGAACAAACACAAACCTAACTTGGAACCTGTCCATTCAAATTGTTTGAACATGGAGAAATTCTAATTAAGTAACACTCTCTAGTAAAAAATGTATATTTTATCTAATAAATAATGTATCTATTATATAAATTGTAGTGTAATAGATATGCTCCAAGATGTTGATTTTTTTTATCAAAAATAAAATAAAATAAATATAGGCCACTTAAAAAAGTGGTCCAACTTTTATACCAAACAAAAGTTTAAATAAAAACAAAAATAACAAAACTATCTCCAATTACTTATTTCAAAATTATCAGCTAAACAACAATAAAAAAAAAACTTATAAAAGTATTTATATATTATAATTAATATTTTAAGATAGTGTGAAGAATTTTTACATTAATATTAGTACATATATTATTTATTATATATATTATCATGATTGATGTGATATTTTGATATCAACTAAATAAAAAACACTTATTTGATAAATTAAAATAATAATATTTTAATAATATTTATTTTAATTTTTAATTTAAAAATTTAATATATATTATTATATTATTAAAGTGGGTTATAAAGGGGTATACTTTTTTTAAAGAGTGTGAAAGTATTATTTTTCTTTAAAGTGAACAAAAGCATACGCATGCATATACTTGCATGAAAAGAGTACATGCGTAGCGTAAATTAATTTGTATCCTTTTATACAGTCACAAAGACTCTTTATTAATTATAATTTTACCATTTTTATATATCTTAACAGTTATATTAACGATAAATTTTTTGATAAACTAATACTGTAATTTTTGTTTTGTTTTATCAGATAAAAAAATTAATATTTCGTACTGGTAAGTTATTTTCCCTACCAAGATATTTAATATGTCGTAGAATTTTTTAAAATATTTCGTGAAATTTTACAAATTTACTATAAATTCATAAAATAAATAATTTCTTATGATATAAATTGGCACCTATAAAAAATTATAGTAGTGCTAACTTATTTTGCGCACTCACTTTTTACACTTTCCACTCAACCTATGATCCAATAATAAATCGTATTTGGAATCTTGGATAAAATATATTAAATACTTACTTTCTTAAGTTCACCGTGTGAACCTTTATTTTAAAATAAATTCATATATGGTTTAAAACAAAGTAATAAAATTTTCTTTATTTAGAAACTACTTTCACTAAAACGTGCTTAAAATCTATATTTTCATATTCGGTGTGAAAATATCAAATCTTAATCACATTTAACCAAATAAATTAAAACTTAAAACATCTTTTATTATTTATGCTGATGCACAAACAATTTTTAAGAATAAATTTTATTTTTTTAGTTTTCTTAAGTATTAAAAATAAATTTTAAATTTAACTTAATTTTTTTTAATACTAAAAAGTTAACTTTAAATTTAACTTAGTTTTGTAAAATTAGTTTATAAGGTAAAGTTTATACTCACTTAATCACGTCGAGATTGTCAATTCGTATATATCAATAGATGATCCAATAGTAGATAGTCTCGTTGAGATTGACAATTCGTATATATCAATAGATGATCTAATAACAGATAGTCTAATAAACAATAAACTCTTATTATCATAGATTCTAAATTATTCTAATACCATATTAAGAAGTGAGTTTTTAAGTTCAATTTAAATTTATAAAATTTATTTATAAGATGGATTTGCAGTCTTATATATTATATATTATGAAATGTTTATATGCCATGTTCAACATTACGCGTTTTCAAAGTAAATGAATTTTTTTTTTCATAATTTGAGTGAGAAAGAGACTTGTATATGTTGATGATGATTACTGAGGAAAACAATGGGTGAGAAAGAATGTAAGAGTAGCATTTTTAATGTGCATGTTTGGGATACGACAAGTGTTAAGTGGGGTATGAAATATGATAAGAATGTTATTATTGTAATCTAATGGTTTTGATTATTGTGAAAACGTCAAAGATACCTGTCTTATTTACGTTGTTGGACACATCCTACTTGCATATCAGATTAACATTTGTCACTCATGTCTCATTCTTGTCTTATTTTCTTAATAAAAACCATTTAATGGATTTGTGAAACATGACAATTGCTCAGTGTTCAAACTCATGAGATTTCACACTGCACCTAAAAAACCTAAAAAGCTGATTCTGCTCTCTAAAATCTAAGCATCAATAGGCAATGAAGGTCCCATGATGTGCCTCTCACTATACGTGTCTTCACTAGCCCCACATGATAATATTATTCTACCATCACAATTCTTTTCTTTTGGTGTCCCTTAAAAAGTAACTTGTATCAAAAGATGGATTAGGTTTTCCACCACACATCACAATAGGATATCAGAGTCATTCTGAGTTTATCCTAACAAGGGTTAGTTGCGTCTATCGTGTCACCTGCTATCGGACCGGATCATCCATAATATATTGTCTTACACCCGAGTTCTCGCGTAAGGATGTGTGTTGGAAATTTTACATCGATTAGATATTAGAGCATTTCATAGTATATAAGTAGGTGCAAACCTCACGTCATAAGCCGATTGTATGAAATTAAATTAGACTTAAAGTTCACTTGTAAATAAAAAATATATAAATTAGTGACTGAGTACCTGTCAAATTCTAACAATATTAATCTAGTGTGAATATGTAATGGCAAACAAAGATGATTTAAAAAACAAATATTGAATGAACTATACATGTGCATGAACACTTACATGTCTTTGAAGTGTATTTTTTGATCAAGTTGCTTTTCATGTCATGATTAATGTCCCTTTCATACCGACAAATCCTTTTATAGATTCTGTTTATACTTTGAGTTTCTCCACTAACCTTCTAATGGAAAAGCCGTCAAATACCAAACCAACAAGGGTATGTATACATTAATTAAATGAGTTATGTATTTGTATATATGAGGAAGGTTAGCACCTCCACTTAACTGTTGTGAAGCTGTCTCAGGTTAAGAATTAAGCAGCACTGCAACCATATATAGGAAATAACTCTTGGTTGTTGTAAAAACTAGGTTAAGAAGTATATTTTCGTCTTAATTAATTCGTGCGTGGGATAATATATTATATTATGAGTAATCCGTTAACAGTCCGGTAACGGTAGCGGTGTCATGATAAATCCAAAAAAACACTCACTAAGATAGACTCAAAATAACTACAATATCATGTTAAGAAGTGAATTTTTAGTCTAACTCAACTTCATAAAACTGACTTTTTGAGATGAGGTTTCAGTTATATATTATGAAATTATATATTATGAAATGTTTAAACCTCTAATCGATATGGTAATTCCAATAATTTATTAAATTTATCATCGCTGGAGAAAGAGAAAGGGAAAAGGTATTCAGTAATGTAATACACCTAGAATAGAATCCAGAAAATTAAATAGAATATTCTTACTGCAGCTTCACTTGGAGAGACTTGTGGAGGAAGGAAAGAGAGGAAGAGAAATCTGTACCAACACTATCATCTATTGCTTTTATGTTTCTTTCTGAACAGCAAGAGACATGGATCCCATTGGTATGATTCTGAGAGGGAGCAATGGAGGTTTTGCAGGACCACATATATCCCATTTGAGCAGAAGATCACGAAAGCATTTTTGCCACTCCAATGAAGTGAAAAAGTGATTTGGCCATAGCAGAGGAAAGGTGGCACTCTATGAAGCTGCAAAATTTGTGCTTGGACCAAGACACTAGTTGCATGAAAAGGATAAAGTTATGGTATAGTACTGCATCACCCTCCCAAAGAATAGACAAGAGAATCGATGGAAACTTGTCCAATAGCTTGGTACTAAAGATTCGACACAATAGCATGGCAGAAACAGTGCAGTGGTAGTTGTGCTTGTGCATGCTTGAGCAGATATGTAAGAAACAGTGTCTCATTTGTATCTCTAAAACTGCCACTCCCATTTGGTCTTCTTCTTTCATGGCCTACAAGAGTGGCCAGAGAAGGGTCCCTACATGAGAAATGAATGAAGACTTCACGTGTCTCATGGACCAACACCTACCCCACCAACTTCATCTCTCCCTCTCCAATGAATTCAAAGTCCTTCTCATCCAATCTAATTGCAGGATACGCGATGTTTACATTCCGACAATAGTGGACTCAGTACCAACACCATTACACCATAGAACTTACGTGTAAGGTAGACACCAGTGAAGGGTACCTGTACCTATCCATAGGGAAAAAGCAAGGACTTATTTCTAAATCCGGAAAACTATCCTTAAATTGATTAATCAACAACTATTTCAAACATGTCTTTCCTTCATGTTATTGTTCATATTGTTATATACAATGTAACTGTGGTGACCATATTAATAAAACTGACTTTAATCTCTAGTCGATATGAACACACGTAGAATAAGAATTCATGCGTGAAACAACATATTATGGATGGTTCAATAAAAGATCGATAGTAGGTGGTCCGATAAATTCAGCAAAGACTCGGTAGGATAGGTTCGAAATGGTTCTGATACCATATTAAGAAGTGCACTTTAAGCCTAACTTATAAAACCAGCTTATAAATAAGATGCTCTAATATCTAGTAGACGTGGAATCTCCAACACATCACATCACTGTTTGGAAGATTTGTGTGATCTTTGAGGTTACTTTTCCACTTCAACTTTGGCTTCTGTTTAACTTAACACTCTTCCTTCTTCCAAGTAACCAGTCCACATACGCTTTCTCCCAAGTCATCACATAACTCAACAAGGGTTGACTAAGCCACCCACAAACTCCTTTAAATTCTGGCTCAAACCTTAAGTTCCTCCACTCTCCATCACTTTCTCCTTTTACTCCTATTCACAGATAAACAACATTGCCTACAAAACCACGCTTGTTATTCCTTCAACTACCAATAGAAGAAAAAATAATGAGTTACTCACCTCGTAGCCTTGTTGTAGAACACAACATTCGGTTCCTCAGAGGCTTCACGATATTGTTCCTTAGTTGTATAGCTATTCGGCTTAATCTGTGTCTTTCCAGCATCCCCTCTTCTCTGAAATCCCTTCCCCTTGGAGGGCATTTAAAGTTTGATGAACATAGCCTTAGGAGTGCAGCCAGAGACTTTGGAAACAGGTATCAGTATCATCCAATGGCAGTGCTACATCCAGAATCAGTTTCTGATATTGCAGCCACCATAAAGCATATCTGGCAGAGGGGTCCAAGCTCACACCTCACGGTTGCAGCAAGGGGCCACGGCCACTCACTCCAGGGCCAAGCTCAAGCTCATGGAGGAGTTGTGATCAACATGGAATCACTCAAGGTCCCAGAAATGCAGGTACATGTAGGCAATTCTCCTCCATACGTGGATGTCTCAGGTGGCGAGTTGTGGATAAACATCTTGCATGAGACTCTGAGATACGGGTTGGCGCCAAGATCGTGGACAGACTACCTGCATCTGACAGTTGGTGGCACTCTCTCCAACGCTGGTGTCAGTGGCCAAGCATTTAAGCATGGTCCCCAGATAAGTAATGTTCAGCAGCTGGAGATTGTTACAGGTTAGTAAAAGCCTGTGAAAACAAAATGAACTGTGTAATTTAAGCTGAAAATTTGTCAACCAGTATCCAATTTCTTCACAATTTATTTAAACTGAAGTGAAGTTGTTAATCTAGTTGCCAACTTTTAAAAGTGTCAGATTAGTGATTAGTGAATTTAATTGATGTTGCTTACTTGATAACTTTGACTCGTAAATGTCATTTTTTTCTACATTTACCTTTTGTGTAGTATTGAAAGTAAATTACACCATTTTGGTCAATTTTCCAGAAAATGATTTCAAGATGGTTCATGAATGGCTGCAGGAACAGGGGAGTTGGTGAACTGTTCCAAGGAGCATAATGGGGAACTCTTTCACAGCGTTCTTGGGGGACTAGGCCAGTTTGGCATTATAACCCGAGCAAGAATTATCCTGGAACCAGCACCTACCATGGTAATGCATCACTGCATCAGTGATTATACCAGAAGCAAGGTCTTTTGGTTTTGATTTGTGTCTTGGGAGCACAAATTGTCATAACCGAAATTTTTCTATTTTTTGGAACAGGTGAAATGGATTAGAGTGTTGTACTCAGACTTCACAGCATTCACAAGAGACCAAGAGCGGTTAATATCTTCAGAACAAACGTTTGACTACATTGAAGGATTTGTGATAATAAACAGAACTGGTCTGCTGAATAACTGGAGATCATCCTTCAACCCACAAGACCCGGTTCAAGCTAGCCATTTCAAGTCAGATGGAAGAACCCTCTTCTGCCTTGAAATGGCTAAATACTTCAACGTGGAAGAAACTGATGCAGCAAACCAGGTGAGGCCTGCAACACTAAATCTAGATGATAAAAAAAAAAGTGTATACTTAATTCATTAGTCATGGTGAAAGAAGAAAAGCTAAATGAACCATGTCTCACTTTTTTTTGTGCAGGAAGTTGAGGAACATTTGTCCCGTTTAAGCTACATCCCATCAACCCTTTTTTCAACAGAAGTTGCATATGTAGATTTCTTAGACAGGGTGCATGTATCTGAGGTCAAATTGCGTTCAAAAGGGTTGTGGGATATTCCACATCCGTGGCTAAATCTTCTGATACCCAAAAGCCAAATACACAACTTTGCAGAAGTCGTCTTCGGGAAGATCCTAACAGAAACTAGCAACGGCCCCGTCCTTATCTACCCAGTGAACAAATCAAAGTAATGAATGGTTCAGAAAATACAAACTCTAGAAAATGTTTTAGCCGTCAAAATTTAATTTTGATGTAATGTATTTATGTCTTTTGCAGGTGGGACAACAGAACTTCTGTTGTGATTCCTGAGGAAGATATTTTCTACTTAGTGGCATTTCTAACATCTGCAGTTCCCTCTTCCAATGGAACTGATGGCCTAGAATACATACTGAGTCAGAACAAAAGAATTTTAGAATTCTGTGAAACATCACAACTTGGAGTGAAGCAGTATTTGCCCCACTACACTACACAGCAAGAATGGAGGGCCCATTTTGGTCCTCAATGGGAGACTTTTCTGCAGAGAAAGTCTGTTTATGATCCATTAGCAATACTAGCTCCAGGCCAACGCATATTTCAAAAAGCAATAACCTTCTCATGACCACAGTCTCCAACATTCTATTTTATTGTTAATAATCTGTGGAAAAAAGAAAAAAAAATAGTTCTTCATGGAAGTGCCAAAATTAAAATGTTATATGATCCAGACAGGTTTGGACACACAGACCATACAGAATTACTGCAAAAGAGGGTTATTGATTGATATCAGAGAAAAAGAGAAAACAGAATGATGAGTGCTGAGATTTAGGAAAAGTTGTCAGTGTGTGTATGTATCATTACTGATGAGAAAATTGCATTACAGGCTCATGTAGTAGCACCAAGGCAGCAGGGTCAACAAAAGGGATCAAATATTTGAGACATTAATTATTGTAGGGTTTCCAAAAGAACTTATAAATATTATCAGCACTGGACCGAATGTATATATCAATTTTTAAACACTCCCTTATCTATTCTTTCTCTCTCTCATGCAGCTAAGCCAAGTTCATTAAGAATATTATAACAGATATTTATACATCCACCACAAAAAGATATCAGTATGTTAGCAAAAAGTAGAGATAAGATGATAGTGACATTATTCTAGCAAATTGCTGAAAAATGGTGTCAAAATGAATATGGCTAACATGCAAGATGATGAACATTCAATCTATGACAGTCCATACAATCTAAATCATGGTTTACTTCTTGGTCAGAAGCAACTGTTCATAAAAAATGGAATAAATAACTAACAAGGACAAACTTTGGTTTTGACCCTTTTCTCTTTTGATTACATTTTGTCTAAATGAAGCATGATTTGTCATAACTCATCAATGTGTATGCTGAACTTATCTAACTGTCAGAATAAGAACAGCATCTGCATGATGGCTTGTAAGGAAATTAATGGCAAAAGAATATTAAAAAGTGTAATTATTTCTTAAACCTAGTCCCTACCCTCTTAATTTTGAAGTTGTGCATGTTCATGCCATAATACTTCTGGAAATCATTCAAAGTTTTACGATTTTATTATCCCTTCTTTTTCAACTACTTCTAGTGGGGTATATTTTCCCTTATTTGGTTATCAGTGCATAATTGTTCCCATCACTAAAAAGGAAAAGATCTATTAAAAAGTTAACTGAAAAGGGGGAAATGTCTTACTGTTGAAGAGATTCCATCATGGTGTGTCAGAATTAGAGGGGGAACGGTATTTGGTTGCTTCTAGACCATTTCTCTTGTTCACTGGAATACACATCACCCAGTGAAAGTTGCACCACATCACCTTCATCGCACCAGAATGTTTTGGCTATCAAAAAGCCTGCTTCTGGATTCTGGTTTTAAACCACTCACCAGACAACCACACAAAATGGACTAAAGTTATCCCATCACATAGTAAAGCACAACCTTTCCACGTAGATGAGACCACAATGCATCTTCACAAGATTTTCTACTGGCTTGGAAATTGATAGCATTCAAAAAGAGCTACACAGATGACCATAGTTACTTTTTGGACTCCTAATATAGTTCCATATCAGTATTAAAGTCGAGGTTAAAAACAGTTTTATAAACACTTTTCTCTCCTTAAATCTATCAAGACACATTTTAAGGACAAAAATGGAGACGAAACTCCAAATTACCTCAGATACGAGTCAAGGTTAAAGACAGTTTTATAAACATTTTTCTCCTTTAATCCACCAAGACACCTTTTAAGCACAAACAGTGACAAAACTCCAAACTATCTCAGATGCAATGATTAACTCTAACTATCCAATCTTGTAAACAAAGGTTGTAACAATTAAAAATAAATAAAAATCATAAAGCATTGACTATCTTTGTGAAGATAGACCCATTTTTTGTAAGATATATATATGTACGAAATGAAAGTAGGAGATAAATGTACAAGTTGTTTTATGTGTCCTATGAATATCTCTCATCATCCTCTTTATGGTAGTAAAACTAGTCCATGGAAGCTGCATAATAGTGTGGAACGGTTTTAATACACTTACAAAGTATCTTTAGCATCTGCATGAATATTAAAAATGTAACACCAGTCTAGGCAAACTAATACCATGTATCAAGTTTGAAACTCAGAAATTATTGCAGTTTCTTATTGGAGAATCATACACAAAAGAAAAAGCAAGGCTGAGGGGACCATCTGCATAAAGCACCTTGTAATCAAGCACCAACTAGTGCCAGATTGGTAGGTACATCTTTAATAATTATTCAGGACAAGAATCTTAATATATATATATAGGATGTATGAAGAACAAAAAAGAGTGAAGCATGTGTAGCATTTGATAAACTGTTAAAAGGAATGAGTATTTTAAAAACAATACAGTTATAGAACTTGGAGGGTTAAAAGGTGGTGTGCTTTGATTTGAAACTGAAAATGGTGGAACCTATGAGTAGAATGGAACAAAATATTTTATTTTGTTTTGTTCTCACGTGAAATAGTATCATAGTTTTGTAACTCCTCTCAAATGGAAATTGGGTGGACATAGGTAGTCCCTACCAATTATGGAAGACAAGAAAGAATGTATTGATGAATGGAATTATGGGCTGACAGACAGCAGAGCATATGATATGGAAGTTGTCTCTTAAATGTTGTATCTGTAATGAGTACTTCAAAACTATATTCTTCAGCATCCAACCACTGTGCATGCAACTTTACATTCAAATCACTGTAAGCAAATTATAACTTGAGTTCATGGTTCAGTTCAGACACCATAGTGAAAATCAACCAAATTGCTTTTGAAGAAAACTATGACTAAGTGTTTGATCACAAATATTGACTTTACTTTTCCATTGATATTCACGTTTGAATTACCAGAATTCATATTCAATATTTCCATCTGATTGTTCTTGAAATTTCACATAATTTGCTAGTGATGTTGGGGCCTGCTTGCAAGCAACATTTTGTACAAAATCATTTGTTCAGTTAAAACAATATATGTGATGATATGTTAACGGCTTTTGCCTCCTACAATCTCATGGCTTTTAAAATGACCATTTTACCCTTTGTGAATGTTTTAGGAATGAGTTCTAGATTATCAATTTGACAATTTTCAGAATATATTAGATATTTTTTGGAACAAGTTTTCCATAATCTATGTGATTTTCTGAAACAAGCTTTTTGGGATAAACTTTTCAGAATACATCAGGTTGGGTATGAAGTCAGAACTAATTGAGTTGGGTTGATTAGACACCATGTTTAGTGAGTGTGGGTATTGTGTCCCTTTTATAATCTCTATTTAAGAGATTTTTTGCTTGTAATAAAATTATGTGCAACAGGATAGAAATGAAAACTTAATAGTTGTCCGTGTGGATGTAGGTTGCAGTTGGCGACCAAAATCCTGTGTTGTTTATTTTCTGAAGTTAATTCGTGATTGTGTGTTGCTTTCACGTACATCTTTTCCCATCACATCAGAAGTTTTTTATAATAAGTTTTCCATAAGATATGAGATATTCTCTAGAACAACTCATTCTGAACAAGTTTTTTGAAACATGTGAGATACTTTTTCGAACAAGCTTTCCACCAAACTCAACGTTTTGCTCTCTTTCTTCTTCTTCCTCCAAGAGTGCACTAGATAACGAGGATGCAATGGAGAAGAACAACAAGACACAGTGGCAGCAATGAGTGTAGCAACTATAGTAGCGGAGCCTGGTGCAATAAGGGAGGTTATTTTAGTCTTTTTGTAGTTAATATGAGGTGCAGATAGTAATCACGGGGGTGCAAGTATAACAAAAGCATATGTTAATTAACTATTCAAAGGAGCTTAGATGTAAAGGTCATTTCTTTCTACACCCCAATAGTGTCCATGTGCACTCGATGTGGGTGGTTAAAAGAATTTTCATATTTAATGGGATGCAGAAGGGGAAAATGGGGTGCAAGAAGAAATCCTAATATGTAATGTATAAAAGGACCCATTCCTTGAGGTTATTTTTGCAAAATGTACAAACAAGGCCATTGAGGTTCTTTATTGCAGGAGACACAAGATAATAATATAAAATAGAAAAAACATATAAGAGTATTTTTAATAATTTTTTCTATAAATGTTTTTTGAAGTAAAAAGTAATATATTTTTTTTCGTAAGTTATAATTAATTTATTCATAGGATCATAAGATAATATAAAAAAATCTGAAATTAACTTTATACATAACTTAATTTTAGCTATTATTAAGAAACAATGTTATTCTTTTAAAAGCAATTGTAAATTTACGAATCCCAATGGAAAAAAAGAGATTAAAATATCTGAATGTATCTACTCTTTAGGAAATGTTTGTTATTCTGATTGATAATTGGTCTGATAATCAATCTGTTAAGTCTAAATATAACACCATTTTCAGAATCACTAACAAGTTGTTTTCTTTAGCTTATTAGTGATAACTTGTTATAAGTTAAAAAAAACGCTATAGAAATCAGTTAGAACTAGTATTTTCATTTTTCATTTTTTAAATTTAATCTAAAATACTTTGAAAATAAATTAAAAAACACATATTTAAGAAGAATTACAAATACTTATAAATCATCTTAGTAATGTTTATTACAAAAAATATAATTTAGTCATTTATATTAATGGATATTTTTCTATCTTGATATCTTATCATTTTATATTGTATGAATTTATTATTATTTTATATTGTATGAGTTTATTATTATTTTATATTGTATGATATTTTATGATAGAATAATGACAGCAAAAAATTGTATTACTTATCCATGTATAATCTATTTAATTTAATTATAATTATTATATAAACATTTGATCATAGTTTAATTATTGATCTTTAATAATAATGGAGTGAATTTGAACAACTTTGTTGATAATAATCATAATGTTTCTTCTTGGAGATTCCACATTAACTACACATTAGAACATTTCATTATATATAAGTGGGTGTAAATCTCATCTTAAATCTCATCTTATAAGTCGGTTTTATAGGATTGAGTTAGGCTTAAAGTTCACTTTGTAATATGGTATCATAGTCATTTAAAGTCTATCCTAACAAATGTTTGTTTGTGTTTGTTGGGTGTATCGTGTCCCCCACTATCGGGCTGTTATTGAACCACTCATAATATGAGTCATTTAAAGTCTATCCTAGTGAGTGTTTGTTTGTGTTTGTTGGGTGTATCGTGTCACTCGCTAATATGTTATCACACGAACGAGCTATCACTATCGGCGTGAGGAGTGTTGGAGATTTCATATCAACTAGAGATTAAGACATTTCATTATATATAAGTGGATGCAAATCTCATCTCATAAAGCTGGTTTTATGGGATGAACTTAGATTTAAAGTACACTTTGTAATACATCTAATGATTTTTTAAAGGTTTTTTACAATTTTGCATATTGGGTACATGGTGATGTTCTTAACTCTCATTTCTCACAGGAGAGTGAGAAGAAGATGTTCCTTTGACAATGAAAGACGTCAATTTATAATTTACAAAGGAGTGATACAAATTTTGTTCATTTCATTAATTGTTTTTGTAATGAACCATGCTGTTTTGAGTTCTCTGCACTTTGAAGTTTTCTTTATTTGAATGTTCTCTGGATAATTTGAATGTTCTTTGAAGATAAACTAATTTTTTTCTGTTCTCAATCATAAATTTCCCTTACTTAGGGAACTGGGAATTTCTTTCTGGACACAAAATCCAAGCAAATTTTGTTTCTATACTGCATTTACTTTTGTATCCGATAATGATATATTCATAATTTTTTTTAAAAAAAAATTATCTTATAACTCTCAATACTATTATTTTAATATTTTTTATATTATTTTATTATAAATTTACTTTTTATTATATATATTTATATTTAAATTTATCACATTAAAAATTATATATAAAAAATTGTCAAAACATCATTTCTCAACCGGTACTGCAACAAGTTTATCTCCAACCCTAATGAATAAATTACAGAGTAATACATTCTCCACCACATTTTTCATAATCCCTATTTATTATCAATTAAAATACAAAATTATAGGAGAAATCCATTAATTACAATTTTATAAATTTGGACTAACATTGAAGGCGAATGTTACGTGAGTATTAAAAACATGTATTCAACGAAGAGAAAGAAAAAAGTAATGAACCTTGTGTTCCAATATTGTAGGGTAAAGGTGGCGAAAAGGAAGAATGAAAGATATGTACATGGTTGATATATATGATGAATCGTGAATCACGGAGTTATTTTGAGCGCGATT
This sequence comes from Phaseolus vulgaris, assembly GCF_051622355.1. Classification (NCBI taxonomy): domain Eukaryota; kingdom Viridiplantae; phylum Streptophyta; class Magnoliopsida; order Fabales; family Fabaceae; genus Phaseolus; species Phaseolus vulgaris. The sequence continues at coordinate 1,083,402 of NC_143508.1, read as the reverse complement.
CAGTACAAATTCAATGCCAAAACAAAACTAAATCTACCTGTAAAAATAATTCAGATTCACCACTTTACTTACTCAGTTGCAGAGAAGATACAAGTTTCAACCCTAAGCATCTCTCACGAAGAACACGCTTTCCCATCCTATAACCAAAATCACAACAAAGAGTAACAGTAATCAAAACAAAATTGAAGAAATTGTTGGAAGATGTTTTTGTGGCTAAAGAGAGCCTTACATGGGAATCCATGGAGAAAGAGTTATTTCTCAGTCTGATAAACTGGAAGCACTGTGAGGTGATGACGTGGCGGAAGCCGAGGAGACCGGGAGCGGTTCGTTCTCCCCTTCTTCTTTGTGGTGTTGGCAGACATTGTTGACCAATCGGTGCAACCTGGCATGCTGATTCGCGACGCAAGGTTGACAGAAGGAGACGGTGGGCGTGAGTTTGGTGCCGGAGGCTCTCCAGGGAGTGGGGGAGTGGCACGAACGGCAGAGAAGCACGCGCGAATGCTTCGCCACCAAGAAATTGGCGCCGTGAACTTTCTCGTCGCACTCCCAGCACAGCTTCGCCTGGTCCGATTCGCACAGCATCACCGCCCTCTTCTCGCACAGCGCGCACGACTCCTCCATTTCACTCTCTTCTCTTCTTCTTCTTCTTCTCTCTCTCTGTGAAATCCTGCAACCGCCGCTTCTGTTTTCTTCCCTCAACCTCTGCTGCATTACCTTGTTGCCGTCTTTTTATCAACATTCTCGTTTCGCCGATTTCTCCGGAGATTTTTCTCCCGCGAAAAGCTCTTCTCCAACGCCAATTCTCGGTGACGAAACTGCACCAAAGAAGATAAGTGCACACTCTGTGACTAGATATTTTTCACCACTCTTTACGCCTTTTCAATTACCCACGTGAAAAACATGCATTTCACATTTAATTTAACAAAAAAAAATTAAAATTAATTTCTATGTTTATTATTACGAATTTAGTAAGTCACGTTAATTAATTATCAAGAAATATAACAGTTATAATAATATATATTAATAAAGTTAATTTATGCATGTAGAAGGTGAATATAATTAATTATTGTGCTTTAGTCTGTGGGAGGTGTTTCTCTCTCTTGTTGGCGCCATATTCGGCGTTGCGTTTGAAAGTTTCTTTGATTCTCTTCCTCCTATCGTTTTTCTGAATCAAATCACAATAGTAAAAGAAGAGAGTGATTGTGAATGAAGAGAGCTGAGTGATCAGTGGATAACAATGGAGAAGTACCTCAGAGAAAACTTCAGCGTCCAGCCGAAGAACCCTTCCGAGTCCGCGCTCCGCCGATGGAGATCCGCCGTCGCCGTCGTCAAAAATCCCCGCCGCCGCTTCCGCATGGTCGCCAATCTCGCCCAGCGCGCGGAAGCTGAACACAAGCGTAGGAAGCTCCAGGTACTCCTTCCTCTCTTCCGTTTTCCATTTCAATACCTAATCTCTCTGAATTCCTTTTCGCTTTTGGATCATATAACGATTCCGCTGTTCAAACATGTGCGTATCTGTTTTACCATTTTCCGCTTCAGAAAAACTCACACTGGATCAATATCCGATTGGTTTTGCTCCTTTTGCGAATGTCCACGTTCCATGGAATTTCTCGGTGAAAATGCAGGCACATAGCGTAGCGAGCAATGAAACTAGTTCTTAGTGTAATTAAGTCCTTATTAAACCAGTTAACATAGTGCCGTCGGAGCTTCTTTCTCACGTTGTCGCCAAATTCTACCTTGGAAACGGTGTTTTGCTTCCGCCACAAGATCACGGCCAAATTTAATTGTATTTTTTTTTTATCAAAACTTAATTGATTAAGATTTAAGGGTTCTGATATAGTGATTGAAAAATTTTCTCTCTCGCCAACTTTATCTTTTTGGAGGTATTTTAAACCTATATACATGCATACATATACATATACATACATATATATATATATATATATATTAAAAAAAATGAGTTTTTTTTTAGTTTATTAGAAGGTTACCTTTCCAGGACACAGTGAGTTTGAATTTCTGTTGTGGGAGATGATTATATTTAGTATTATATAGTTGTCTCAAGTAGGGTTTTCCAATAAAGAACATATACTTTCTCACCTAAATATTTTTGTAATGTAGTATTATATAGCTGTCTCAAGTAGGGTTCACTTCTTTCCTTAATATCAAACAAGAAACAATAAAACAAACAATGAGATACACCAAACCAAGAAAAGGAAAACAAGAAGACACCAAAACTTTTAATCTGATAACTCTTTCATAATTAGGGTAGTAGTCAACCAAACTCTTTCTCCTTGCATATGGCAAGTTTTTCAATACGTAAGATCTTTGTCATCATATCTAAGTCATTCTCATATCATATGTATGGATCTTTTGTAATCATAATTATTTCATCTCTAATGCACAACATATTCAATGATATCATACGTCAATGTTTTGCTTTGTTATTGTTCAGATGGATTATGTTTTGCTTTGTTATTGTTCAGATGGATTGCACTTTGACAATAGCAATACTAATTGTGATTGTCCCAACTGTAGGAATTTAAGCATTCACAAAAACTCTTTAGCAACTTTTATAACAACAATATATTTTGTCTTTATATAATATAGAGCAGTACATTTTTGTTGTCTAGATTGTCATGAACTAGAAGTAGACTTCCTAGAACCCACATCATTAGTTATATATGCATTTGCTTAACCATTAACTTGCCACTTCCAAAACATAATCAAACTCTAGAAATAGCTTTGAGATACATGAGTAATCACTTTAGAGCTTGTCAATGCTCTTTTCAATATGATTAAAAGGAAACAACATGGGAATGTTTGGACATACACACACCATAGCACACTACCAAATGTAAATGAATATGGACACTGCTTTGAGCTCAAGTTGAAGTACTTGCAAGTGGAGTGCTACCAAACTTAGAACTGTCCATTATATCTTTGTAGTACCTTCTCAATATATTTTTTGTTGTGATAGCCTCAATTTTCCATTCTTCCTGTATCAACTAATTTTAATGTCAATGATTTGTTTTGTAGGACCTAAATCTTTCATTGCAATAGATTTGCTTAGCTCCACTTTAAATCTTTGAATCTTGCTCATATGTCATGACAAACAATAAACATGTCATCATCATAGAGTAAAAGAATAATAAACTTTTCACTAGAAAATTTCATCACAAAAATACGACGATCAGAACAAGTCTTATAATACATGTAAGAAAAATTTTGAGCTTGTTTGAATCCATGTAAGTCTTCCTTAAACTACAAACGAGCTTCTCTTTACCTTTGACTGTGAAACCTTCAAAGTGTTCATATAGATCTCTTCCTCCAATTCACCATGAAGCAAGGTTGTTTTTACATAAGTTGGTCAAGTTCTAAATTTAAACTTTGTTTCAAGACATATTAACCACAAATAAAAATATCTCTACAAAATCAAATTCTTTCTTTGACTAAAGCCTTTCACAACTAGCTTTGTACATTTATAAATAAAAATAACAAGGGGAAGTAAAATTCGGATCAATTCTTCCCTTTATAAATAATAGTAAGCTCTGGAAAAAAACCATCACGCACCAAAACTTTTAACGTAAGAAAACACCTTGATATGAAAGAAAAATCCACGAGACTTGATCAAGTAAAAACATCCATTAACAATAATTAATGAGTAAAATACAATTTCTCTTAAAACCTTCAAGGATCACAACAAATTTTCTTTTCACCAATTAGGTGGATAGACAAGAGAACTCAAATGATTATATAGCTAAAAAAGAACCAAATGCATAAGATAATTAATTGGTATAAAACATCTTCTCCAAGTTAATTTTCTTGGACAAATTTGTTTAGGATACACACGAATTATTGTTAACTTCTTCTCTCACACACATATATATATAAAATAAATAAAAAATATTAAATGAGAGTTTCATATATGATTGCCCATATATTATTACACTCTTATTATTAAAAGAACTAAGACGATCCATCAAATTATTCAGAATGCTATAACACAATTGTATTGAGCTACTAAACCAGGGACTGCATATAACTCCTAAGCATACAGTTTCTAACCTCTCATCTTCTATAGTTTATGATAAATAGTATGAAACGTTATAAAATCAAGGGCAAAGAAGAAAACACGAGAGACACTGGTAAAAACTAAAGAATAAACACCAAGGGTGAAGAAGAAAGGACTCAAAGTAGGGTATATCTTTGCTTTTTTATATTGCATATAGCATATATATGTAAAGTACCTTAATGCTTCACATATTAACTATTATATTTAATTTAGTAAAAGTAATATTTAATTTGTTACCAATCTCATGCAAATGAACTTTACATTATCTATATGTTAGAGATACTGATATAGGCTGTTCATGCATGTATTTAGCTGTTGAAAAATTTAGTCGAATGATGTCTTGATAACAGAATTGATCTTTTCCTCTATATTCCCACTTCTATTTTGAAGAATATTGTATACCCTGATATTTCTTTCACACCTTTATTTTTCTTTTCTAGTGTCACAGTTCTCATTTTTTTAGATTGGTGAGTAAATTTTATGTCTAGTTGTGTGCTTTTTGTTTATCCAAGGAACTGTTATACTTAATCTCTGGCACTATGAAAATGGTTATTGAAGTGAATAAAAAATGCAATATCTATCAGTAAGCTGTTAGCTGAAAGCACATCATGCAGGATGAAAATTCGATGAGCTTACATATACATACATACCTTTCAAAACGTTGAACGACATGGATTTTTTATCAGTTGCCCTAACACACTTTGCATATGCTCTAACTATCTTGACCAGGAAAAAATAAGGGTGGCTCTCTATGTGCAAAAAGCAGCGTTGCATTTTATTAACGGTATGCACTTTCATTCACCCTATTGTTTTTCACTCGCTGTTTTGTTACATTTTTTTTCTTTTCCTTCTCATCCAGCTGGGAGCCGCGGGACTGGTGACGGCGGAGGTAAAGGTGGCGGCGGAGGTGACGGTGTTTCCGGCAGCGACAGCGGTGCTAGTCTCGGTTACATGCTCTCAAAAGAGACTCAGGAAGCAGGCTTCGAAATCGAGCCCGACGAACTAGCCTCCATTGTTCGGTCCCATGACAAGAAATGTTTAGAACGCTACGAAGGATTGGAAGGAGTAGCAAGGGCTGTTCGTGTGTCCTTGCAAGAGGGCGTTATCTCAGTCGATGTGGAGCACAGACAAAACATCTATGGTTTCAACCGCCACACCGAGAAGCCTCCCAGAAGCTTCTGGATGTTCGTTTGGGATGCCATGCAGGACTTAACTCTGATCATCCTCATGGCATGCTCTCTGGTTTCAGTAGGTGTTGGAATTTTAACCGAAGGTTGGCCGAAAGGTATGTACGATGGAGTGGGAATCATACTATCTATTCTCTTAGTGGTGTTTGTCACTTCGATCAGTGACTATAGACAGTCTTTGCAATTCAAGGACTTGGATAAAGAAAAGAAAAATGTGAGCATTCAAGTTACAAGAGACGGTAGAAGGCAAAAAGTTTTGATTCATGATATAGTGATAGGAGACATAGTCCATCTTTCAATAGGAGACATAGTTCCTGCAGATGGGTTGTTGATATCTGGTTTCGGCTTATTAATAGACGAATCAACTCTATCAGGTGAGTTTTCATGTGGTTTGTTTTCTTATTTGTATAAGGTTGTCACATTTGAATTGACTAGTTTAATCTTTGCTGATAAAAAAAACTCTCTCAGGTGAGAGCGACGCTGTAAATATTGATGATCGGAGGCCTTTTCTTCTCTCTGGGACCACTGTGCAAGATGGGTCTGCTAAGATGTTGGTCACGTCGGTTGGTGTGAGGACGGAATGGGGGAGATTGATGGATACTCTGAACGAAGGAGGAGATGATGAGACGCCACTTCAGGTCAAACTAAATGGAGTTGCAACCATTATTGGGAAGATAGGCTTGGGTTTTGCCCTGGTAACATTCATGGTTCTGACGGGCAGGTTTTTGTGGGGGAAAATAGCTCAGGATGAGATCACAAAATGGTCTTTGAATGATGCATCAAACCTTCTGAATTTCTTTGCCACGGCTGTGATTATCATAGTTGTGGCAGTTCCCGAGGGGCTTCCTTTGGCAGTCACACTGAGCCTTGCATTTGCAATGAAGAAATTGATGAATGACAGGGCACTGGTGAGGCATCTCTCTGCATGCGAGACCATGGGTTCAGCAGGGTGCATTTGCACTGATAAAACAGGGACTTTGACTACAAATCACATGGTTGTAGACAAGATATGGATTTGCGGACAAACTAAGGCCATTAAAAGTGAAAATGTGTTGAAGCCCTTGATTTCTGAACAAACGTTTGATCTTCTTTTGCAATCGATATTCCAGAATACTGGCTCAGAGATAGTCAAAGGGGTGGATGGAAAGAACAAGATCATGGGCACTCCCACAGAATCCGCACTGTTGGAATTTGGCTTGCTTTTGGGAGGTGATTCCAAGTTTTACAACAACAAGTATAAAATAGTGAAGGTTGAGCCTTTCAATTCGATCAGAAAAAAGATGTCAGTGATGGTGGCTCTTCCCGGTGGCACCACCTACAAGTATCGAGCATTTTGCAAAGGAGCATCAGAATTGATTGTGGAAATGTGCGACCGAGTTGTCAACGAAGAGGGCAGAGTGGTCTCTTTGAACGAACAGCAAAAGAGTAGCATCACAGAAGTTATCAACGGTTTTGCTTCTGAGGCTCTGAGAACACTCTGCATTGCCTTCAAGGATATTGAAGAATCTTCCAAAAGTGATGGTATTCCTGAGGACAAATACACGTTGATAGCTATTGTTGGGATCAAGGATCCTGTGAGGCCTGGAGTGAAAGAAGCTGTGAAGACTTGTTTAGAAGCTGGCATTGTGGTTAGAATGGTGACTGGTGACAACATAAACACTGCTAAAGCAATAGCTAGAGAATGCGGCATATTGACTGATGGAATCGCCATAGAGGGACCTGATTTCCGGAACAAGTCCCCGCAAGAATTGGAAAAGATAATTCCAAAAATACAGGTCTAGATTACTCTTCACTGGGTGCTCCTTTGAATGTTTTAGCAAGGATCATACATTTACAAATTTGTTTCTTGGTGTGTGTAGGTAATGGCTCGATCCTTGCCCCTTGACAAGCACAAACTAGTGACCCTTTTGAGGGAGGATTTTAATGAGGTTGTGGCAGTAACTGGGGATGGAACCAATGATGCCCCAGCGTTGCATGAGGCTGATATTGGACTTGCTATGGGCATTGCAGGGACAGAGGTTTGTTACTGCAGCCATTTATTGTTCTATCTGAGATTATGTGCCGTTTTCTGCTTGCATTGTATCTTTAACTAGAACACATTTAGCATCTGATTCTAGTGGCTTGGTCACTTATTTTACATAGCATGGTATGTTATTAAGTACTATTAACCTCGATCTTCTCCAGGTTGCAAAAGAGAACGCGGATGTGATTGTAATGGATGATAACTTCTCAACCATAGTGAAGGTTACCAGATGGGGGCGTGCAGTTTATATCAATATACAAAAGTTTGTTCAGTTCCAGTTAACAGTTAATGTTGTAGCTCTCATGCTGAATTTCGTTTCAGCCTGCGTGTCAGGTAATACGCACAACTAGCTTTTCAGTTCATAGCTAAATAATTGGTTCAATTCAGATGACTAATCACAGCAGAAATTCACTTCAGGCTCTGCTCCTCTTAGTGCTGTTCAAATGCTTTGGGTAAACATGATCATGGACACTCTCGGCGCGTTGGCCCTGGCTACAGAACCTCCCCATGATGGGCTTATGAAGAGGCCACCCATTGGAAAGAACGCCAAATTCATCACCAGAATCATGTGGAGGAACATAATTGGTCAGAGCATCTATCAAATTATCGTCCTTTTGATTCTCAAATTTCGTGGTGAACAGATTCTCAAGCTCAATGGACCTGATACTCCCGTACTTCTCAATACCGTCATATTCAACACCTTTGTATTTTGTCAGGTAACACATCAATTAACATACTTGTATATTAATATTAAAACATATTTGTTCCTCAAAAAAATGTTTTCCATTTTCATATTCTTCATTCCCGATTCTCAATTCCTATCTTAGGTTAAGAAGTGGACTTTTAATCTAACTCAATCTCATAAAATCAATCAACGTATAAAGTATACTATGAAATGTTCTAATCTCTAGTCGATGTAAGATCTCAAACCATTTCACAATAAGAGTGATATCGAGAGTGACAAATTATACGTGGAACAACATATTATTATGAATGGTCTGATAACGGTCCAATAATAGATGACCTACAGTCTTGACGTGAGGAGTGTCTTGGAGATTACAAGTCGACTAGAGATTAAAATATTTAGTAGTATATATATGTGAGTGTAAACCTCATCTTATAAACCAGTTTTAAAAGATTAAGTTAGGCTTAAATCCAATTCTTAATAAGTATAATAGGATTGCTTCGGTAATTTCCATAGATGCTGAGGCAGATAGTAAGCAACTCCTGTGATTGAAAACAACGTCTGTGTGATGAATAGGTGTTCAACGAGATAAACAGCCGTGACATGGAGAAGATCAATGTGTTTGAAGGCATGTTAAGCAGCTGGGTTTTCTTGATAGTGATGGGTGTAACGATATGCTCTCAAGTCTTGATAGTTCAGTATCTGGGTGCTTTTGCCCAAACGGTACCTCTGAGCCGGGAACTATGGCTAGCAAGCGTGATGATTGGTGCTGCAAGTTTAGTTGTTTCTGTTGTCCTAAAGTGCATTCCAGTTCCATCCAGCACCTACGTCGCCACCCACCATGATGGCTACGAGGAGCTCCCCAGTGGCCCTGATCAGGCATGAACACCATAGATTAGATACTCAGCTTCACTCCACATGCATACATATAGATATATATTCCATTTTTTTGAAACCCTCAGAGAAAGATACCCTTAAACAAAGAGATACCATAACTTATCACCACTGGTTCTTTCATTTTAGAGTTAGGCTGTTCCATTCTCTTCATCAGTACCACATCATCTAAACACTCTCTTTCTCTCTTCTTTATATACCTTCATCACAATTCTTTGGTAGAATGGTTTTTGTCTGTAGTTACAACATTAATTTCCTAGTAATCATACTATAGCCTAAGTTTAGAAAGTTCTACTTATAGGCTCAGGATTATTGTTCAAAGTTATTAGTTTATTTAAGAATAATGTTATTCATACAATACATTAACTTTATCATATACTTCACTCTTCATATAATGCATCAAAGATCAATCCAGAATTTAATATTCTTTACACTCATTATTTCTTTAGATATGTTCAGGCCATTTTTTTATCCATCATTATGAACTTATAGAAAAAATAAGTAAATAAATATTTTATAAATTAAAAATTATATTCTAAAGTTAATATATAAAAGCATTCTACTAAGATTTATTAATTCACTACTCAACTGATATTTATTTCTCAAAGGTCTAGATTTCGTGGAATACTCTTATATAGTATTTAGTCTGTTTATTTTAGACTATTTCTTTCTTAAATAATTTAAAAGATGTTTTTTTACTGGAGAAAATTAAAAAGGGTTTTAGATTGATTTTAAGAACTTTTTACCATTATTTTTTCTTAATTATAAAAACGTTAATCTTTTTACGCATATTTGATAAAAAAAACTATTTTCGTATTTCAATTTATTTCTACATCTCTAAAGTATTGTATATTGTTTTTGAATAACCTTGTATCACAATTTAAATCATTTATTAAAAATAAATTTATTTATTTCTTATGAATTTTAATTGTAATTAATAACATGACTTATATATTAAAAAAATATTTGTTCTAAATTTATTTATCTCATAATAAATCCTTAGTGTTTTTCCTTTTTAAGTTAAAACTATCTGTACTTCACAATATTAATATATATATATATATATATATATATATATATATATATATATCCTTTCCCGTTATTATTATCAAAATTGGACGGTTATAAAGTTGGTGAAGATACTAAATTTTTTATTAACTAGTACAACCAGTAATTCCTTAGTTTAATCATATGAACTAGTTATTAAATATATAGTTCATATTTTAGATATAGTATAAAAATAAATTGTATAAATAATTTAATATACAAATACGATTATATAATGTTCATATGTCTTAACCACTGAAGAAAGATGAGTTTGATCCTCTTTCAAGCAGAATAATATTCACTCTACCTTTATAAATTCAAAATCTTACTATTATTTATTATTATTATTATTTTATTTCTTTCATTTTTGTTTTGTTTCAAGTTTCATATGCAACCTAAAATAAGGAAATTAAAATAATAATAAAAATGTGAAATGGAACAATCTGATTTTTTTAATAAATGTATTGGCCAAAGGGCAACACAATAGCTGTTCCCGAAATGAATTAGAACGTGTTATGTTATGTTTTGGTTGTATTTTTTTATGACACTAAACCCAACAATTTTTATATGGATTTAGCATGATGGAACCTGCTTAATTTCATCTTTGGATAACTTAAATTAATATATCTTATCTAACTACTTAATTATTAGATCTATTATTTTGTTCCTCAAATCCTTAAAACTCCTCCTTTATAACATGTTTACCTGCAATAATACACTTATGAGAATATACAATTCTTTATTCTCACCTTATACCAAATACACATTTTTTTTATATTCATAATAAGTTGACATTTATATTTTCTCTAACATTTAAATAGACATTTATCCCATTTATATTTTTAATAAAATAATATTTATTTTATTTTAAAATCGAAAATTTAAATAATATTATTTGTAAAATTAAATTTTTAAAATATAAATTAAAGAAACAAATAAACTAGTTAACCATAAAAATTCTTATATTACTATAAAAAATTCATTAAATAGTAATCAAATTTAGAACCAAAAATAATTAATCATTATTAACTAAATTAAAATAATAATAGTAATCAAATTTAGAACCAAAAATAATTAATCATTATTAACTAAATTAGATATTATTTTAGAGACTAAAAAATTATTAGTATATAAAGTGATTTTTATTATTAATAAAAATATATAAAATATTTTCTAAATTGGTATCTAAAGTAAGTACGATTTCCCATCATTTAATACTATATATCTACATAACAAAACAACCTTAAATGCAACATAGTGAAGGAAAATTTAGATATATGCATGGAAACCAGCATAACAAAAAAATGAGAAAGGTTTCATATTTCCCTTTTTGTTTGAAGGAGAAGCTCATCCTCCATTAAAGACAGTTGACTGAAGGATTCACCAACCCATTTAATATCTCTTCCTACATTTTCCAAGTTACTGATTTTATCAATAACTTCTTAAAATCTCCACACCATTCATCACAAATTAAACCCCCATGTATGCTACTTTCCAAGTAAAAAAAATTTTACTTACAAGAGTATTAAAAACTTATATAAAGCTTTAGTTACGAGGTTCGAACAGGTCTCTTAACTCTTAAATGGTGTGTCTGCGTTGAATATACGTATTAGACATCGACACTCGTAGAATGTGTATTGGTGAAGTGTTTAATTAAAAAAATATTTGTTTTATTTATGACAATTTTAGCATGATTCTAACACAATTTTAAAAAAGAAAAATACATTAATTTTCTAAAAACTCAAACATTATTGTATAAATTTTTATTATGATTATAAAAATAGAAAAACAAATCATTTTGAAACAGCTATGAAATACATCTTTCTACTAAAAAAAAATTGGAATATTTGTACAATGAATCTTTATTGTTAATTTATATAATTCATAATTATATAATATATAGATTCATGTTTCCGTATCCTACATTTTAGTTATATAATATATAGATTTATGTTTTCGTATCCTACATTTTAGATATTTTAGATATTATACATGTCTCTGTATCTGGGTTTATGCTACATAGGTTAAATAACAAACATTTATTTGACTTTTGTACAATAATAAAAATATATTTTAGATGATAAAAACTTATGTGGAGAAAGAAAAAATGTGCTAAAATATTTGGAGGTAAAAAAAATGTATAAAGTGGAGTATGTTACATGAGTGACAGGTGTTGAACATTTTGATCCTAGTTGTGCTGGGCTGCTCAATCATGGAAGACAGTGATGGAGAGTCAAAAGTGGAAGACTTGTGAGAAGAAAACCAAAAATGTGCATATATGTATGAAGTACTGCGCATGATATTTTTGAAAATTAGGCAAGAAAAGTGATGGTAAATGTTTAAAAACAAAGATTTCTGGTGTGAAAGTAGTATACACCGACCACAAACACTGCACTTGAAATTGCAATCAGAGGTTAACATCTGTTTCCACATTGACCATGTGTTCTAGAATCCTATGCCACTAAAATATAGCCACATGCACGCATAGGAGTGTGACATGTGAAAACATGTCTTGATCATAAAGGGAACAGAGTTATTAATCACAGATACAATACAATTCACTTCCAAGAAACCAAGCATGGATTTACTACTGGTCACAGGTCATGGGTCACACCACCATTGAGGTAACCTTCTGTTTGCCTAAGGTCTTAAGTTGAATCATATTAAAAGGAAACTAACGTGTCAAAGGAAACAAAACAACCAACCAACATTGCGGCTTGTGCTTATCCCACTCTCACTGCTTTTCAACCTTTTTCTCACCAAAACATGAACATTTGTAGTTTTCACAAACACCTAGGGGGCACTTGAGTTGAAAAATTGGAAGAGGGGAAGATAAAAAAAGAGCATGGCACAGTAAATTCACAAGGCCACAGAGCCCAAAAGATTCGATTAACTGGCCACTTTTGTCATACGTGTGGGCATCTACCCTACTTTTAGATCTGTGCATGTCCTTTCCTGTCATGAATGAGAATCTAAAGGGAAGAGAGATAAATATCTATGAGAGAGAGAGTGGCACTGGCATCACTCACATGGGTAGAGGGACCTATGCACAACCTGTCATTATATAAATGTGTGTGGCCCACTTGCAGTGTCAGCAACCCCATGTGATGGTGTGCATTGTGGACCCCAACTTCTTTCTTCACCAATAATGGCAAAAAAAAGACAGACCCCACCAATTTACAAATTGAAAGGCCAAAATAATTGAAGGAACAAAGAGACAAATTCTCCTTTAAAATCAAAAGCACACAAAGGAGAGGCAAATAGACCAATTAGTCTAAAAACTCACTTTTGATTCTTCTTTCTAATTCTTTTCTCTTTTCTGTCTGGTTCATCATAACTGTGTATAACAAAACTAAGTAGAACAGCTACAAACATAACTGAAACATAACATCCAAAGCTAAAAAATCTCAACTTTGAACTTTAACCCAGCTAAAACTAACAATTATACACACCCCTCTTCAATTCTGGCCTTCAAACTCGAGTTACCCATCATGGGGGGATTCATTTTCAATCAGCCTTGTAGTAGTAGTTATACAACTCTTCATCTATGCATGCTTTGCTTTCTCTGGGTAATAATGCTCCAGCTGTACAAACACTTGAAATTATACCTGTAATAACAACATAGGACTAACAATCTACACTACTACATCCAATAAGAAGAAATTACAGTGCCATGGAGTTCCTACTACACACTGACTCTGGTGATTCTTTGTTATTTTAACCTGTGGTTCATTCAGCTACTACAGACATTAGAAGAAAGAAAATGGTACAACAATAATGACAACAAAAGAAAGGGAATGCCTGCCCCACTTCCTTTACTGAACTACTTTTTACGTATGCATTTTGTATGGTAGTAAGTAGTATAGTATTGATGATTGAAGATGATGGCCGCCATGGTTGTGGTGGTGGTGGTGGTGATTCTCTACAAATTTTTCCAGCTTTGTTCAGTCTTCTATCACTTCCTGTAAATGTTGCACAAAAAAGACCAAACTATAAACCTTGAAGACAACAGTCTAGGGAGGCTGATAAAAAAAATGAACTTCAGAACTAGCTTTTACCTGAACTTCAGGAAACTAAATGCCAATTGGTCCACCGGTGCCTGCTAGCATCCCAATAGTTCCATGACCAGAGGAGAACCTAAATCCAAATCCAGATCAACAAAAAAACTCAGAAACTTGTGGGATGCTGAAACTCATGTAATGGCACAGGGAAAGAAGGCTAAAAGGTGATGACGCCAATACCTTGGTATTTGGCAGTTATAGGATTTGAAAGTTCCCATGTCAAGAGCAGAAGCTGGTGGAAGTAATGCACTAGTACCATATTTAGAGTTGGCAGATGCACCTGAGGCATCTGCATCAATGGCCTCATTAGGTCCATTGGAGAAGGAAACCATGAAGTCACCAGCAGCTTTTGTTGGGGAAGCAAAAGGGCTATCAGGGAGATTATGCTCCAAACTGCATTTATTCATAAACCATATAAAATTCTGACAATAAAATTTGGGGAAATTGAAAGACCTGAATAAATGCAATTGTTTTGGCATGGACTGAAAAAGGAATTTGGTGCAAAAAGGTGTTTACTATTCTGGTGCACTTTTAGCATTTTAAATAAGAACAATTTTTATACCATTCTTGCAATTCACGATCTTCATGACTAGGGCTCTGCTTCCCATTGCCTTCATTATATCCATTCTCTCCATTGACCACCATTTCCTTGCCAACAACAGATATGTTGACCGGCTGCTGACCAGCAGAAACCGATACAGTACTAGCTGGAGCAGAAGATGAACTAGTCTCTGATATAAAAAAGCATAAATCTTAACCAATTAGTTTCATTACCCAGAATGCACCAAAGTTCAATTCAAAAACAGATGCATTCAACTGCATTTAAAATGAAAGAGAGAGATAGATACCCTTTGGGGCCTCTGAACTAGTGTGAAAGGAAGGAAGAACAAGATTTTGGTTGAACATGTTAGGAGAGTGGGTTGGGGAAGGAATTGGACTTCCAGTGGAGAGTGCACGCTGGTGATGCTTCTTGATGTCAAGAAGTTGCAGACCCATTAGCCTCCTACGCTGCAAATCAGCTTGCTCCTCCAGCTTCCTCCTCCATAGCATGTCTTGAGTATTGTAGAACATTCTGCCTCCTGAAAACATATAAGAAGTGTTAAGTAGAGTAGGTTTGACCAACATAATCTGAAAAGATAATTAAGTGGAAGGTTCAACCTAAAGCATTAACCTACCAAGTTGAAGATCAAATTGGTCTCTAGCATCTAGTCCAGTGGGAGTACCACATGGTGAAAAATCTCCTCTATCTACCTGCTGCTGCTTCCTACAAATCACAAGAAACATGAAAACATTCAAGACCAACAGAAGACAATGACAAAGAAAAGATAGCGCAAGAGCAGAAAGAGGGGTGCCTGTACTTGTCCGGGACTTTGCCCTTCTCCTTGTAAGGCTTAACAAGCACTCTAGCATCACACACAAAATGAGGATTTCCTTTGGATAGAATTAGCTTCACAGTCTCAGGATAAACAAAGGTCACAAAGCCAAACATTCGCTTCTGCTGGTATGGGATCCTCACGTCTTGCACTGGGCCATAAATGCTTCAACCACAGAATTAAAACCAAGTTAATGTTTCTGCCATTGCCAAAATACTCCTACTGACCCCAGCTAAGGCTAAAACTACACAACAATAACCTGAAGTAATTTGAAACATCTTCCTCTCTGAAAGTGCTGTCTGCTGGAAAAGTCAAGTAGATCTGCCGGGAAGCTGGGTTTACCATTCCAGGACTGTTCAGAGAAAAATCATTTCTTTCAAGCCTGGATCGTCCAAATTTATGCAAATCCTCACTCATCATCAGAGCTGCAGCTGCCGCTCTGCAATTATCATCAACCATGATTAAAATTCTGCACCTGGAATGTCACACAAATCAAAAACACATGATTGCATGGTGGTTTTGTGTACCTTTGAGTATCGTTCTGTTGCTGCTGCAACAGCAAATTCATGCACTTGGGCGAGTATGGAAAAGTGGAAGAGGCCATGAGCTGAGAAGCAGCAGCCAATCTGTGCTGCTGAGAAGATTTGGATCTGAAGAGCTCATGGCACTGCTCCATCATCTCAATCTTGCTCGGAGACCCTACCATTGCAGCAGGACCATCTGCATCTCCAAGTCCACCATGAAGGAACCTGCAACTTGTCCCATTTTTGCAGTACCCTCTTGCAAAGTAAAGGCAAGGTTTCCATCCCAACCCGGAGTTGGGGTCCTCAGAGCCTAAACAAGCATCATTGACTGAGCAACTCCTTCTATGAAGAGACCCTCCCCAACCGTAGGAGGGAAAGAGAGCAGGGTCAGCAACACCAGTAGGACTTGAGGACAAGTCTGAGTGAGTTGGGTAAAACAAATCTGGGTTGTTCTTGTGAGCAAGAACAGTACTAGTAGGAGAACCATCATTGAGGAAAGAAAGCTGATCCTGAAGTTGGAAGTCATCAATTGAATCTGAGCCTCCGTTGACATAAAAGGGCAAGGAAGATGAAGAAGTAGAAGAGCCAACAACAAAATGATTGGGGCTCATCAAACCATCTGGGGTTTGAAGCTCAGACATAGTAGGAGGCCATGAAGAAGAAGGGTTTGGAATGGTAAGAGCAGGAGGTAGGTTGATAGCACCAAGCCTTGAAGAAGCAGAGCTTTGCCTCGAGAGGAAGGGCGAAGGAGAAGGTGGAGTAGAGGGCGTTGGCGGAGAGTTCGAAGGCAAACCTAACTCCTTGCGAGCTTTGAGAATCACAGAGTGAACAAGAGCTTCTGGGCCAAATGCTAATCTAATCATTTCCTTCTCACCATGGTCTTGAAGAAGAAGCACACCCATGATTTTGGATGCATTTTCAGGGTCCAAGTTTTGGATCCTTGCAAACACAATTCTAGTAGCTTCGTAACCATCCATGATTGAACAAAAGAGATTGCAACTTAAGCTCCACAACAAACTAGTCTATCCCAAAAATTCAAATTTGTTTCTTCGAGTTGTGTGTGTGTGAGTCTCTCTCTCTCTCTCCTTCTCTCTCTATTCTCTAGTGGTCATCTTTCTCACTCCTCACTCCTGGTACAAGAAAAGTTTCTTTCTCAACCACACAAGCCCTACCTACCAACTTGGGATGAGAAGTGGCACAGTGAGTTTCTTTCTCATAATCCTGCAAGCAAAGCAAAACAGGAGAAGAAAAGTGAGCAAAAGAAGAAAAGGAGAAGGAGGGAGTAAAAAAGTTGTGTTAAAAGGAGTATTCCCGTGTGAAGGATTAATGGGGGAAAACTAACGGAAGAGGATGACAAGAGTTACCTTTGATTAAAGGAATGAGAAAAAGAAAGAAAAGGAAGAGAGACATAAGATGGTGGTTGAATTTCTCTATAAAGAAGTAATGAGTGCAAAAGTTGCAGAAACAACAAAAGGAGAAACTCACAAACAACAACAAATTACTCTTTTCCTTTTCTCCCTCCTACTTATTAACACCCTTCTAAAAATTTCCAAATTAAATTTGAAATCCTAATCCGAGTAGAAGATTTCCACCTTACCCATGAAAGAAAGATAAAGCCTTTCTCTTGGTTTTGTGAAGAAAATGGTTCCCCTCAACCTCAAACACAGAATGGTAGTCAAAGTTACTAGAAAAGCCAAACCACCGCCTTATTTATAACACAGTTGCAGACAGAAGCAGCAGCAGAAACATGAATTGCCCTAGTGTGTGTTTTATGGGGTTCTGGGCTACACTAGGCAGTTAAGTTCAGAACTGAACTTATCCTTCTTATTTTGCCCTTCTTTCTCTCAACTCACCTCAACTATGAATGAACCCAATATTTTGTTCTCTCTCACACTCTCCCACTCACTATGAAGCTCTCTCTCTCTTTAGAACAACGTGTGCGTGTGGTGGCAGTGTCCCTTATGTTTATGTTGTGTTGTGTGCTTCTTTGAGCGGATCCAGATCCCATTTGCCCCTAACCTCTGACACTTCTCTCTCTCTCTCTTTCTCTCTCTCTCTGTTGTATTTAGTATTTACTTTCAAATTTCTGAGCTTTCATTGCTTTCCCGAGCACAGCACAGCAAAACTCAACAGTCAACACCCTTTGCTTTGCTTTGTTTTACTCATGATTTCTCACTCCAGTTTCTCTCTCAGAATTTGGCCCTCACGCTCCAACACCATCTCACAGAGCCTCTCTGGGACCCTCCCACCACTGGAGAGTGAAGAACACGCCCAAAGCTTCTTCCTTTCATTGCCTCATCATTCTTTACCTTGGGACGAGTCAATGCCACCCCAATCAAACACCATCTTCTCTCTTTAAAACATATTAACACCAACTCATATACCCAATTACTTTTAAGCTCTTAATGTATTATAAATTTTCAAACTTTTGCAGAAATTTTTGACAAAATGTAATTTTTATTTATCCATGGAATGTTTCTTATTTGCTAGGTGGTGTCCCACTAGTTGTTTGATGTAGCTCCTCTCTTTTCTGTGAGGGGTCCATTTGCAATTATCGAAAGTATATATGTAATTTATTTATGATTGTTGTTGTGATGATTACATGATAATATAATGTTTTATTATGTAAGAGAAAGAGAGAGGTTGTTGTTTTGAAGCTGCAAAATCAGAAAAGATTTAAAAGAGATTTTATTTTTTTATTTATTTATTTATGGAAGGGATTTTGTATAGAGATATGATAGCTGCATCTTCCTTTCTCACTTGTCGTTTTTGAGATGTCCCCACAAACAAATAAAAATGATGACACAATGTGTTTTTTTTTTCTCTCTCTCTCACTTCAAATCTGAACACCCAACTTATATATATATATATATATCAGTATATTTAGTAATGCTTAACAATTAAAAATGCATTCTTTTATACTTTGAAAAGGTTGGATGAACATCTTTTCATCATTACTCGTGTAATTCAAATCACTTCACAACTTATATTACTAATCACTCACCAACACTATCTTCAATAATCACACAAAATTCATCAACCAATATCCTAACTAAGTACTACTGTTTCTTTCTTACTCTTTCTGATTCAAAATAATTACATTTCACTCTTTAAGTTATTGAGTTTAAGTTTAGAAGTCTATAAAATTTTAAATCATATAATTTTGAAAAATATTTTTGTAAGTATATAAGTGGATCCAAATTCATTAAATCAGATTTATAAAATTGTGTTAAACTTATTATAATCATTTATAAATTATTTATCAATTGGTTTATCCTAACAAAAGTTTGTTAGCCTTATCAAATCATTCGCGAACCATCCATATATATAGTCTCACAAATTTACTATTATAAAATTTAGTTATGATTAAAGTTTTATTCTTAATATATTTAAAACTTCAAAAAAATATTAAACTCATTCATTTTCTCAAATTTTAATAAAACCTTTTTTTTCATTTTTAATACATCTAAACACAAGTGATATGAATATTTGCATTTCTTGATAAAGTTAACTATTTTATAGTGTATTTAATAAGGGTAATAAATTAATTATTATTTATTTATTTAAAAGTATAATTGATCTAAATAAGATGAAGTATAAATATTTTGTTAATTAAATTAAAAAATTATAAAATAAAAAATTAATTATTTAAATCTTATTTCACAAAAATATTAATTCTCTAAAATTAAATTTCTCTGCTTTCTTTTTTAAGATTGTGATTCGAGTATGTCATATTGAATATTCTCCCAATCATGATTTTGTTTAGACTAAAAAATATTTTCATTTTTTTTATTGTTGCTGTGTTTGCATGAGGGGTGTGTTTGAGTGTTGTTTTCAATGGCAAAAGATTAATCTCTACAAATATAGTCATAGTGATGTTTTTGGTTTTATGTTTACACAGTGATATCTTTAGTTTTATGTTTAGAAATTAATGTTTTATGTGTAGGATTGTCTGAATATAATTGAGTTTTATGTGTGCAAACAGAACTTGTAGGAACTTTGGTTTAGAATAATTGTAACTTCACGTGAGAAAAGTTAATTAATTGTTAATAATAACGTTTTAGGGTTGAAGAATGAAGAAGATTTGGACTATAGGGATGCATCATGTGTGAAACAAAACACCTATAAGTTTAGATTTGGAATAGTTTGAGGTTATGGAAGTTAATTTTTTATGACACCAATTAAAATATAAACTTTGGATATGATTTGGTCATAATTATTTTTTATTTTTTTTTAAAGTGTTTATGTCAAATTGTTTAATGGTTATGTTTTGATCCAGTGAAGATTATTTGAAAATGTTTATTAATGTTGTATTGTTTGTTGATAACATTTTGTATGTGTTATCAAATAAAAGTAAATTCAATGGAGTTTAGAACTTTGAGAATTTGTTTTTATTGTAGTTTTATCTGATTGAGATTATATATATATATATATATATATATATATAGATTTGAGTTCATTTAAGTTTGGTTAAGTGGTTGAATGTTGTAAACTTTTACCAATTTAATTCTTATTTGAATATGGCATCTTACTCTCTTTTTTAAGTTTTAGTTTTTTTTTATTTGATCATCTGATAAAGTATTTATAATTACATAATAATATAGTTTTATTTAAAAATATATAAAAATTTAATATGATCAAGATTATTTAATAATTTTTTATTTAGTTTATCAGTTAATTCTATTAAATATTTTCAATTGGAATGTTCAGAAGTTTTTTATTACTTCTCTATTTTTTTTCTTCCGCCTCCATTTGCTGTATAAAGATGAAAAATAGAGTAAAAGAATAAAAATAGAAACATTAAATATTAAACAATCAAAATTTATACAACATTCCAACCATAACACTAATTTTGTATTTATTTTTATGATATTTTTTATAATAAACCTAATGGAAAGAGTGGAATAAAAAAATATTTATTTTAAAAATAAATTAATTCTGTGAAAATAATTATATTAAGAGTTATATAAATATTAATATTTATAAATATAGTTATTAATGAAAGATATATTCAAAATTATTTATAATATTTAAGGTTAATTTTTTCAGATTTTTAATATTTATAAATATAGTTATATATCAAAATATTATATATATATATATTAATTATTAATTATTATTTTTTAAATTAAATAAACACGTTATAAGATTCTTTTTATTAAAGTGAATTTTAAAATTTTAAATTATTTATCTTTCTTTTAGGCACATGCTTATAATTATATTAATTATAATATTTTATTATCTAACCATTATAATTTAAAATTAACTTTAAAAATAAAAAATCAAATGATTAGAACGGATAACAACTACATCAAATAATAAGTTAAAAACTATAATTTTTAAAAGAAAAAAAATATGAAAACTTCATATGTAGTAGGAATCGTTCAAATTCTGTTTTCAAACAAATTATTTTATATTTCAAATTGATAATTGTTGTCGTATATTAGTTTTAAAAAAATAGTTCTCAATTATTATAAGAATAATTAGTTGTTTAATAAATACTTAAAAAATGACTGAAATATTTAAAATAAAATATGAATAAGTTGGTGTTAAAAAAACAGTTATAAAACCTCTTTATATATATAGATATTTTGGTAGAGTTTAAGGTTTTTTTAAATATAATTTTCTTAAGAGCATAGATTCGAGAAACATAAAATTGTTATATTCTAAAATTGTAAAATAAAACAATAACAATTTTACTAATACAATTCAAAAAAAAATTAAACAGTCTATATTTAAATCAGCAATATTTCAATAGGTGATGAGAAAGAAGCAAAATTTAATGATTACTCATTTTCAGTGATACTATGCATATATATATATATATTTTAACTATGTACAAAACCATTAATATCAGTAATCATTCCTAGGACCAAAATCAGTGAAAAGTTTTACTTATTGCAACCTTTATCATTTCATTGTAATAGCATAATCTTTATATCCAAAAAGTGCTGTTCTTAAAAAGAAAATATAAATATAAATGAAGCATATATATAATAAAATGAGAGTATATTTATTGTAATAGTATGTTTATATTCTCCTCGACGTATGGATGGGGATAGAAAATAATCCACACTAGTATCCTGCACATCAAATTAGTAAAAAAATATTATTTAAATGAAATCAAACATTTTAAGTCATAAAAGAATATGCATAACATAACACTTACTAGATGCAGATACTTCGTTTAAAAGAACTAAACTTGGAGAAGAGTAACCTATATAAAGATCTTCAAACATTCTCCTTACATTATGAGTAAGGACATTGGTAAGGACAGTAAAAGTTCCATGGCTTATATCCAAGGAACGAAGCGAGTATTGTTGTTTGTTGAATTCCACACCAAACAACAACGTACCGTCACTTCTATGAGACAAGAGTAAAGGAACTCCTACCTGCGTATGAATATCAGGATTGAAGCCAAACAAAGTTGAAGAGATATATGTGCGAGTAAAACTAAAGGTGAAGATTTGATTCCAGGATTCAGTTATCCCATATCTATCCATCACCCACACAACAGTAGTAAAATAGGTCATCTCCTCTGACAGAAAATAAGAGTACACGGTTAAGGGTTTGGTACTATTTTGAACAATAATAGCCCCTTCTCCATAAGCCAAATCATCAGGAAGTAAAAGTTCTCCAAAAACTTATCAAATGTCAAAATAAAAAAATACCATGCGTTCTCAACCCATTTCTTTGCACTCCAATGCAAAAGCCCATGGTAAACCTCACCACTACAACTCGTAGGACAAAATGAACCATGAATTTTCAGAGGTTTCCAATCATTTTCTAAATAGGTATAGACCCAAGCATTGCACGAAGGAATGGACTCACCTACATCGTTCTCATCTAAATCAATTTTAACAACTAAATAATCGGATAATCCACGACTAATAAAGCCAAAAGAGTAGCCGAGTCCATCTTCATATTCATCATCATTATAATGTAATGGAAGATTAAAACAATACCGAATCATTGGATTGATGAACAAGATATGACTATCCGTTTTGTTGATGCATATAATACCATTACATATACCGATAATGCTCTCATCAAAAATTTGATGCACGAACGGCAACAACAAATTATTTTGGAACACAGTTAGATGATCATCATCCTCGCAGAGACAAATGGAAGAGGGCAGAAGAACAAAAAACTTGTTGCGAGACTTTTTGTGATGTCTAGAGATAAATTCAGGTGAAATGAGTAAGGAATGGTGTAAATGGGAGAGAACCATAGATCTCACTATTGCCTTGCATGGAAGGTACGAAAATATCTTCAATTGGAGATCAATTGAAAGAATCGGAAGGGACATCGACATTTGAGTGTGTGAGTTTACAAAAAATATTAGGTATAGATCTATATATTTATATAACAAATTGTTGTTAACGAATATCTTTATTAATTAAATTATATCAATAATAAAATTGTATATAACATATCATTCATAATTCTTCTAATTTTTAAAATTTTTAAAATTTAAATTTTTTATTATTATTTTCTTATCTACGTAAACCAAAAATAATTATAATAGAAAATCCTCAAATATATATGGTATAGATTATATATGTTCGTATTGTGTGACTCGCCTTATATTATTAATAATATTTGAAATGAAAAAAAATAATATGTTACGTACTAGATATTTTATTTTTATTATGTCAACATATATACTGTATAAATAATGCAATACGTAAAATAATAATCAACCGATATTAACATACCGAATTATGATATCATAATAATAGAATAAATATTGAAAATATTACAATGATCAAAATAAACATTATAATATACAAATATTTATGAAATATTTACTAACTAAATGTTACAGTAACTTGTTAACTAATAAAAACAAACTAATTATCTATAGTTATGAATAGTTTTTGTAATAAAGAGAAAAAAATTTATATTTTATGTACAAAAAATAACAATAAACCCCTTACCTTATTAAAAGAAAAAGAGAACAAATATAAAATATTACCTTACCTTATGTTTGTTTGGTGTTCAATTGTAGTTTTCTAAATCTTAATTAATATTAGTTTGTAAGAAAAATATTTGTTGGAATTTCTCCTTAATTAATGAGAGATCATATCAATGAATTATGATAATTGATGTATTAAATATATTCAGTGATAAACATTCAAAAGTCTTGAGATTGTATCTCTCTTGAAAAGTATGAATTTCAACCTAGAAAGTTAAAGATAGTTTTTTCGAGTTATCTTGAAAGTATGACCAACATTAATTATCCATCATCTTTTTATGAATAAGTATTTCTCGGGAAATTTTGTAAAGTGACAAGGGTGAAGAACAAGATAGAGAGGGAATGAGATAATTGATACCAACCATAATTTGACATTATAAATACTATTGAGATGCTAGACAGACATTGTATGTCATCTTAGATGAAATTAAGTGTTACCCTCAGAATGTAAGATAAACAAATATTGTAATCTTACTTTTATAGTAGAGACATTTTCTATACTAGGTCATGAACATTTTTACTTATTAAGTTGAGGAGATTTACCCATTTAAAATTTCTCAATATTTTGCTATATTTTTTTTTTGTTTGCTTCTGCAGATGTCCATCTTGTATATACACAAAGGAAGGAGAATTAGTTTTGATTTTTCCAACAATAGTATCAAAGTTTGGTTATGATATAGGATGGAAGGAGTTACCACTCATGAGAACTAGTTCGACATGTTAACCAACGCAATACAATCAATTAAGTTTTTGGACTATTATTATAGACTCTCACATAATTATGTTAGTGTAATTATATTAATTTAGATAAATAGTGTGGAAATCAATCTTATAAATGCATAATTAACGTGATTTTACCCGCACAATATCCTTGATTATATTACATAAAAGCTATAATTTACTTGCTCAATATTCCTTATTATATTACATAAATGCTCTAACAAAATTTTCTTATTTATATACATGATATCCAGATTTTATGAAATGATACTCTAATATGCCACATTAAAAACCTGAAGAAACCAGGGTCAAATATGACCACTCGCAGGGAGTACTCTGAACTCAAATCTTAGCCATATATTCACTACATACACAAAATTTTATGTTCTTATTGACTTGAGCATCATACTATTTTCTGCAGGAGGAGCTCCCTCATTCCCTAGAGACTAAATCACTAGAGCTTGAAGGGAGACCACTAGGAGCTCATCCAAAATTCGACCAACCTCGAGTCGGTGAGAACAAGTATTTCCAAGGTATTTTGAAAATGTGTCAAACATTAATTATTCATTATCTCATTAGGAAAAAACCTTTCTCATTCTCTATATAAAATTGTTAGGAAGAGAATAACAAACAAGGATGAAAAATTAATTTTTAATAAATGACCTCATTAAAATATTGTCATCCATTTAGCTTTAAAGAATCAAAACTGTACATAGTATACAAAATTGTATTCAAGCAAATGCTTTTTGCACCCCATATTTTCCCATTGCACCCCATAAAAATGAAAATCCCCACTTTTTTTCTTTTGATTTATGGAAAAATTCTTTTTGAATTCTGTAATTTTAAAGTTTTATTCATTCATGGATCACGCAATCTATTTTTTAAAGTTTTTGGATTATACAATCCAAAAACTTATTTTTTTTAAAAATGTTTTCTTATTACACCTAGAAATAAAAAATGGCTTCAAAAAATACAAAATGAAAAATCATTTTAGCAATTTCTTCCTGCACCATCTCAATTATAACATGCACGTTATCATATTTTTTTTAAATTTCCAAAATTATTCTTATTCCAGATTTAAAAATCCAGAATAGTAAATATAATTAAAAAAAATTAAAAATACATTTTGGATAAAAACTTCCATAATTTAAAAGTGTGTTATGAAAATTGAAATCCATAATATTTTCAGATAAAAGGTTCCGGAAGCAATTTTTATTTACACTCTTCTTTTATATAAGATTATTTTCATCATTTAGGAGGGACATTTTTGTCATTTTAAATAGAAGATTAAATGGATGTTTGAATTGATATGGAGCAGCTAGAAATTGCCAAATATGTTTTCTTAAACTTTTTTGGATTGTATAATTTTAGAGTCATTTTTTCATTAAAAAAAACATCTAAATTATGTAACCTAACACCAAGGGGGTGCAGGGAAAAATTCCCTATCTTCAAATAGACATGGCTTATAAAATGAAGAAAGAAAAACTAACTGGGCCAACTGTTAAACTGAATCACTTGAACCCATTTGTGTGACCCGTGATATTCACACCCAAGTTTTTAACTTCACACCTCCCAATATTATGCTCATTTTCCTATTCTACCCCGGTTTCTTCCCTTCTTGACAGTAACAAACAAAATGTGTTTAGATTTCAGTTTGATCACTCAGATTAATTTTTAAATTTCGTTTAATATTTTATTAATAAGTTTAATATTTTAAAAAAATATTAATAAGAAAAATCCACCTAAAATAGCCACTCTCTCATTTATGAGATTTTTACATTATCTTTTCACATTCAATAAATTGCAAAGCACACTACTATTGCATAATTATCCACACCACATGTTGTCACAAATATTAGGATGACACAAAAAAGAACATTGTTTTGTACCTACACTCTCATCAATCTTCATTCTCATGATATTTCATAGATAGCTAAAATTAATTTTACTTAAAATTCTAACATTAACCATTTATTTAAATTTAATTTGATTCTTGTAATTATTTCTCTTTGCCACAAAATTTTGTACTTTTGCTTCTATTTTTGTGCTTAGTTTTTTTACTACAAATCTTTCTTTTCTTGTCTCAACAATCTACAAACATAGTACATCTTTTTTTATCTTAAACTTTGAATTGTGTGAGAAGTGTTGAGACTTTTGTGTGGTTGAGTGCATGTGCATTTCAACTAGTTTAATCCATTCATAACATGTGGAACCAATCTTCTTGCAAAATAATATGCCAACATTATCATGTTATGCACATTCTACTCTACCTTTGACCTTTCCAATTTCCTCATGTTTTTTAACACCTTCTTCCTCCTTCTAAATATGATGCTTTTTCCAATCACTTTTCTTTCATCAATATTCTATTTTCAAAATCTTCTTCAATCCATTTTTTTTTTCAGTTTAAGAATGGCCATTTCAATCATTTGATAGACGTGAACAGCATTCCTCATTTAAATAAAACCAATTTCCATTTCCCACTTAATCATCATTCTAACAAGGATATGCTTGTTCTTTACTATTTCCAGAGATGGTTTGTTAGAAAGAATAGATTTTGTTTTTACTTTCAATTGATTTTTTTTAATCTGTTTCAAAAGTGTATGGAAATAGTAAAAACACTTTTTTATTGTTTTCTTGTTTTAAAAACAGAAAAAGTAACATTTTCATCTTTTGGTCTAAACTTTAAACAATACAGATACTTGTAGTATGAAAATGAATAAAAAAATCATCAACTTGATTAATTTCAATCGTTTTTATACCACAAATAATTCAATGGTTTAAAGTTTTTGAACTAGATACGAAAACCAATGTGATAGTAAAAGAACGAAAAAATATATTTAAATCTGTTTAATTTTATTTTTTTTCGCAAAATAAGATAGTGACTTTTGAAAAAAAATTACTTTTCCTGTGAAACTAACCTACCACAGACTCTGCACTTGAAATTGCTACCAGAGGTCAACATCTCTTTTCCATGATTGACATTGTTTCTAGGATCCTATGCAACTAAAATATAACCACATGCACGTATAAGACAGTGGCATTTGCAACCATGTCTTAATCAGAAAGGGATTAGAACAGAACAACACTGTTGTTTATCACACATACAATTCAGTTCCCATTACACATTTAATAATTCTTGAACTTTCAACAAACCAAACATGGCTTTGCTAACCACAAGCACTAGTCATGGGTCACCACCATTGAGGTAATGTTCTGTTTGCCTATGACTAAGGTTCTTCTTTAGGCTGAATTATATATAACATGGAAACATTCAAAATGTCTCCTTCAAATGGGAAATTTTGTTATAGTTGTAAACATACACTTTTCAAAACCAAATAGTGGATAAAGAAGATAAAGAGCATTCTGGCAACATGTACTTGCTTACTCAGATCCAAGTTTTATACTTATTCTTGAGGGTCTAGTTGTTTACATTAATAAAATACTACTGAGAAAAATAAAAATATAAAAGTACTATAAATTGAAGGACTTGTTTTATAAATATCAGATGAAATGTTTAAAAGTTTTTTCATTTAAATGCACTCCAAATCATTTGTCTTCTCACTTTAATTATTATAACTTGATATCTTTGTTGACCATGTATTTAATAGGTCAAACTTTGAAAGCAGTGTCTATTTTAAAATAAGTTGGTTATTGATACTGGTGTTTTCCCCCCAACTTTTACTGGTCCTAGTAAACTGTAGCAACTTACATGTAGCTACTAGGCATTACATTTAATGTCTATTAAGCCATTTAATTACAAATCTACAATTCAAGCAAGCATGTTGGGATGATTGCAGTTGCAGTCACTACAAGGAGTTGGTTAATGTTGCACACCTTACTACTTCCATGCATTCTGACCAAATTTTTGTCTGATTTGACGAGATCATTACTTACCAACATTGTATTTTGGTGTTACTGTCTTAAAAATGTGAGCAATTAATGACTGTTTTGGTGAACTACCTTGTTTACATTTTAGGGATGTTAACTACAGCACCAACGTGTACTGTGGTTTTGTTTTGTGTTCTGACAACATAAGTTCTCATACTTTATTCACCATAATTTATTTAATTGGTCCATCTGTCTATTTAAAGTGCAAGGTTGAGCTGAACTGTGACATGTAAATATTAACTTAGACCTCAAATATAGTGAAGCATTTGATAATTCAAGACCATATTTAGTTTCCATGCATGATCATATTTATGGAGTGATACCAATATTTAAATTTTTGAGGTAAAAAGACAAACACATTAAACCTGTTGTTGGCTGCTGTAATAGACAACTTGATACATGCTAAAACTAATCTTTAGTGTGATCAATTTAAAGGCAACTAAGGTCATAAACCAAGCAACATTGTCGCTTGTGGTCATTAAAGGCAACTAAGGTGACTCTAGTTTTCAACATGGAGCTTATCATTTTAATTTTTCAGAAACACTTGGGAGAGTATTGAAAACTGGAAAGAGAGCAAGTTAAACAAACAAAGCACAGTGACTCAGCCAAGGTCACACACATTCATAAGACCATCGAGCCCCAAAGATTCGAGTAACTGGACACTTTTGTCATATGTGGGGGCATCTACCCCACTTTTAGATCTCTATGCATGTCCTTTCCAGTCATGAAAGATAAACTAAAGGGTACATATTTTATTATTGTAAATTAAAGGGTAGATGAAAAAGAAAAGTGGCATCACTCACATGGGTAGGTGCTGGTGGGTAGGGCCTATACACAACCTGGCATTATATAAATGTGTGTGGCCCACTTGCAGTGTCAGCAACCCCATGTGATGGTGCACATTCTGGACCCCCTTCTTTCCTCTCCAATAATGGCAAAAAAAAAGACAGACCCCACCAATTTACAAATTGAAAGGCAAAAATAATTGCAAGAACTAAGAGACAAATTCTCCTCTAAAATAAAAAAGCTCACAAGAGGGGGCAAATAGACCAATTAGTCTAAAAACTCACTTTTGATTCTTCTTTCTAATTCTTTCTTTTCTGTCTGGGTTGATAACTGTGTATAACAACTAAGTAGAAGTACAAGCATAACTGATTAAACACAACCTCCCTGCTAAAAAAACTCCATTTTGAACTTTAATCAGTTAAGATTAACAATTGTACAGTACCCTCCTCACTTCTAGCTTTCAAATTCAAGTTACCCTTCAAGGGGGGGTTGAATCAGCCTTGGAGTTATGAACCACTTCCTTTTTGCTTTTACCACTTCATCTGTGCAAGTTTTCTCTGGGAAATGCTCCAGCTATACAAAGACTTGAAATTATACCTGTAACAACATAGAACTAACACTCTACACTACTACATAACCAAGGGTAGGAGATGAAATTACAGTGCTTGGGAGTTCCTATTACACATTTGACTCTGGTGATTCTTTCTGTGTTATTTTAACCTGTGGTTCATTCAGCTACTACAGATACGATAAAAAGAAAATGGTGCAACAATAATGCTAATAGCAAAAGAAGGGGAATGCCTGTCCCACCTCCTTTACTCAACTGCTTTTTCCGTATGCATTTTGTATGGTTGTAAGTAGTATAGTATTAATGATTGATGGTGATGGCCGTCATGGTGGTGGTGGTGGTGGTGGTTCTCAACTGATTTGTCCAGGTTTGTTTAGTCATCTTTCATTTCCTGTAAATGTTGCACAAAAAAGACCAAACCGACATCCAAATTTAATATACTAAACAACAAACCTATTCACCTTGAAGACAACATGCAACAGAACTTCATCAACATAAACTTCCAAACTAGCTTTTACCTGAACTCAGGAAACTAAATGCCAATCGGGCCACCCGTGCCTGGGAACATCCCAAAAGTTCCATGGCCAGAGGAGAACCTAAATTCAAACCAGGATCATAAAAAATTCAAAAGTTTAAGGATACTGAAAACTCATGGCGTGGGAAAAGCAGGCTAAAATGTAATGACGCCAATACCTTGGTATTTGGCAGTTAAAGGATTTGAAAGTCGCCATGTCAATTGCAGATGCTGGTGGAAGCAATGCACTAGTACCAAATTTGGAATTGACAGATGCACCTGAGGCATCTGTGTCAATGGCCTCAGCAGTTCCATTAGAGAAGGAAACCATCAAGTCTCCAGCAGCTTTTGTTGGGGAAGCAAAAGGGCTATCAGGGAGATTATGCTCCAAACTGTATTTATTCATAAACCATTTAAAATAGGACAATCAAATTAGGAAATTAGGAAAACCTGAATAAATGCACAATTGTTTTTGGCATGGACTGAAAAGAGTTTGGTGCAAAAAGGTGTTTACTATTCTGGTGCCCTCTAGCTATTCTAAACGAAAGCAAGTTTTATACCATTCTTGTAAATCAATATCTTCATGACCAGAGTTCTGCTTCTCATTGCCTTCATTCAATCCATTCTCGCCATTGACCACCACTTCCTTTCCAACAGAAATGTCGACAGATTGCTGACCAGCAGAAACTGAAGCAGTACAAGGTGGAGCAGAAGTTGAACCATTCTCTGGAACCAAATAGCATAAAGCTAAATTCATAAGACTCCCCAAAAATGCACCAAGTTCAATTCAAAAGCAGCTGCATTCCAAATGTAAAAGAGAGATATACCCCTTGGGGCCTCGGAAATATTGTGAAAGGAAGGATGAAGAAGATTTTGGTTGAACATGTTGAGAGAGTGGGTGGGGGAAGGAATTGGACTTCCAGTGGAGAGTGCACCCTGGTGATGCTTCTTGATGTCAAGAAGCTGCAGACCCATCAGCCTCCTACTGTGGAGCTCAAGAGCTTGCTGCAAATCAGCTTCCTCCTCCAGCTTCCTCCTCCACAACATGTCTTGCGTATTGTAGAACATTCTGCCTCCTGAAAACATGTAAGAAGTGTTAAGTAGAGTAGGTTTGACCAACATAATCTGAAAAGATAATAAAGCATTAACCTACCAAGTTGAAGATCAAATTGGTCTCTAGAATCTAGTCCAGTGGGAGTACCACTTGGTGAAAAATCTCCTCTATCTACCTGCTGATGCTTCCTGGATATCACAAGAAACATGAACACATTCAAAAATAACTCAAGACAACAAGAAAGAAAAAGATAACGCAAGAGTAGAGAGAGGAGGTGCCTGTACTTGTCCGGGACTTTGCCCTTCTCCTTGTAAGGCTTAACAAGCACTCGAGCATCACACACAAAATGAGGATTTCCTTTAGATAGAATAAGCTTCACTGTCTCTGGGTAAACAAAGGTAACAAAGCCAAACATTCGCTTCTGCTGGTATGGGATCCTCACGTCTTGGACTGGGCCATAAATGCTTCAACACGTAAATAAAAACTAAGTTAATATATCTGCCATTACCAAACTATGCATTGGGAGTCCAGCAAAAGCTAAACAACAATAACCTGAAGTAATTTGAAACATCTTCCTCTCTGAAAGTGCTATCTGCGGGGAAAGTCAAGTAGATCTGCCGGGAAGCTGGGTTTATCATTCCAGGACTGTTCAGAGAAAAATCATTTCTTTCAAGCCTGGATCGTCCAAATTTATGCAAATCCTCATTCATCATCAGAGCTGCAGCTGCAGCTCTGCAATTATGATAAATCATGATTAGAATCCTACTCCTCAACTATTTACAAAGACAACACTAATCAAAACACATGATTGCATGGCAGTACTATGTACCTTTGAGTATCATTCTGTTGCTGCTGCAACAGCAAATTCATGCACTTTGGGGTGTATGGAAAAGTAGAAGAGGCCATGAGCTGAGAAGCAGCAGCCAGTCTTTGTTGAGAAGATTTAGATCTGAAAAGCTCATGGCACTGCTCCATCATCTCAAGCTTGCTAGGAGACCCAACCATTGCAGCAGGAGAAGCAGCATCAGTATCTCCAAGTCCACCATGAAGGAACCTGCAACTAGTGCCATTTTTACAGTATCCCCGAGCAAAGTAAAGACAAGGCTTCCACCCCAACCCAGAATTGGAGTCCTCAGAGCCCAAACAAACATCATTGACAGAACAACTCCTGCGATGAAGAGACCCTCCCCAGTCGTAGGAAGGAAAGAGAGCAGGGTCAGAAGCAGCAGTAGGACTTGAAGACAAGTCTGAGTGACGAGGGTAAAACAAATCAGGGTTGTTTTTGTGAGCAGGAGCAGAACCATCATTCAGGAAAGAGAGCTGGTCTTGAAGTTGGAAGTCATCAATTGGATCTGAGCCTCCATTTGCATAAAAGGACAAGGAAGATGAAGAAGTAGAAGAGCCAACAACCAAATGGTTGGGGCTCATCAAACCATCAGGGGTTTGAAGCTCAGACATAGTAGGCCATGAAGAAGAAGGGTTTGGAATGGTGAGAGCAGGAGGGAGGTTGATACCACTGAGCCTTGAAGAAGTAGAGTTCTGCCTAGGAAGGAAGGGTGAAGGAGAAGGAGGAGTGGAGGGTGTTGGCGGAGAGTTCGAGGGTAAACCTAACTCCTTGCGGGCTTTAACAATCACTGAGTGAACAAGTGCTTCTGGACCAAATGCTAATCTAATCATTTCCTTCTCACCATGGTCTTTAAGCAGAAGTAAACCCATGATTTTGGAAGCATTTTCAGGGTCCAGAGTTTGGATCCTGAAGAACACAATTCGTGTAGCTTCGTAACCATCCATGACTGAACAAAAGGGATTATTACATGGTTCCACAAGAAACTAGCCTATCCCAAAAAATCAAAATCTGCTTTTTCAGGTTGAGTCTCTCTCTCTATTCACTAGTGGTTATCTTTCTCACTCCTGTTGCAAGTAAAGTTTCTTTCTCAACCACGCACAAACCCTACCTACCAACTTGAGATGAGTGGTGATACAGTGAGTTTCTTTCTCATATTCCTGCAAGCAAAGAAAAGTAAGTTAAAGAAGAAAGGAGAGTAAGAAAGTTGAGTGTTAAAAGTAGTATTCCCGTGTGGATGATTAATGGGAGAAGACTAATGGAGAAGGGTGTAAAAGTTACCTTTGATAAAAAGGAGAACTTGAAAAAAAGGGAGATGGACATAAGATGGTGGTTGAATTGCTCTATAATGAAGTAATGAGTGTAAAAGTTGCAGAAACAACAGAAGGGCAACCTTACAACAAACAAGTTCGGTTTTTTTTCTTTCTTTTGTTCTCCCTCCGACTTATTTAACTCCTTCTAAATCTCTAACCTTATCCAAATCAAAATTGAAATGCAGACATGAGGAAAAAGAGTAGGATCTTACCTATGAAAGGAAAATAAAGTTAATGTCTTTGAAAGCTGTTGTACCCCTCAACCTCAAACACAATGGTTGTCAAGTTACTACAAAAGCCAAACCACGGCCCTGCTTATAACATGGTTGCAGGTAGAAGCAGCAGAAAAACCATCAATTGCCTCAGTGCCCCTTCTGTGTTTTTATGGGGTTCAGGGCATGAGTGGGCAGTGAAGTTGAGAGCTGAACTATTTCTGATTTGCCCTTTTATCTCTCTCACTCTCAACAATTAGGCCAATGTTTTCTTCTCTCTCCCAACTCCCACTCACTTTGCCCCACTTTCTCTATGTTGTGTTATGTAGACCCTTTCCCTCTCATGCCATGGTATCTTTAACAAACGCTTGGAGTGCGTGCGTGTGGTATTAGTGCCCCCATAATAATGTTATGTTGTGTTGTGTGCTTCTTCTATCAGATCCATATCCTTGTTTCAAATACTGCATCTTCACCTCTCACAACCCTCTCTATTTATTTACTTTTTTACTACTTTCAATTCTCTCAACTTTCACTTCTTTTCCAAACACAGCACAACCATACCTAAACTCAACACCCTTCTTTGCTTCTGTTGCTCATCACAGTTCACTCCAATTTCTCTCTCAGAGTTTGGTCTCCACGCTCCAATGGTTTCTCTCAGTGTCAGAATTTTCACTGGAGAGTGAACAACACGCCCTCAAGTTTTGCCTTGATTTCATCATGGTGTCTTCTTTACCTTGGGAAGAGTCAATGCCACCCCAATCAAACACACCCCACTCCATCTCTCATTATATTTATTAAATACATCATTTCCCATTTGAATTGTTTCTTAATTGTTTTGTAATGTCCCACAAGCTGTTACTCTATCTTTGTTCTCAAAGTTTCCTTCACCATTATCCCAAGATTTGTAATTTATTATGATTGTTGGTGTGATTTAATGTGAGAAAAAAAGGTGGTTACTTTCATGTTTTTTTACTCCAACCCCAAACACCCAACTTTTAAAAATTTAATTTTTACACTTAAGAAGTTGTCATCAAACATCTTTGTGCAATTACTTGTATCATTTAAACATTTTCAATGTTTATATTATTGATGACTGGTCAAGGGTACATTTCATTCAGTGTTGAAGTCAAAAGATTTTCATAACCCATGATAACATCTCAATATATGAAATCATACTAGTTTAAAAACTTTAGGTTAAAAATAATATTTGGCTTCAATTTAATTTAATGTAAAAATTTATAGACTTGTGAGTTGGTTTAACTTACTAACCACATTTTTTTCTATTTTTTATGTTTGACCAAAGCTTTTATATATGATGTGTGAGTAAAATCATTAATGTCTGTATATTTTCATGAGACTTATTTAATGGTGTTTTGAATTTGTGTTATTTCAGTCTTTACACACCACCAATAGACCCACCAATGAAGCACACTTTTTAAAAAAAATTAAAGTTATTTAACTATAGCTTTTATAAAAGTTGCTTGTTTGTTTGTAGTAGAAGAGGGATATTTATTGTTTCAAAATAATAAATTAATAGAATTATGCAGTTGTTTTTTAATTTATAATCAAATATGCTAGACACTAACATATATATTTTAATAAAAATGTTAAATTTTTATTGTGATTTAGTCAATGTAATTTAGTTCATAACTTCATCTATGCAATTTTAAAACAATGATAATTTGACAGCAGTTTCATTAATTTTATATTTAAAAAATTATTATTCTATCATAGTATAGTATTTTATTTTAAAAAAGTAGTAGAATGTATATTTTTACAAATATCAAATAAATTTTATTCTTTCAAAATTACTCTACTTTAATAAAATATATTTTTTTAAGTTATAATATATTTCAAGTTGTAAATATATTACCACTCATTTTAATTTGGTGTGTTCTTTAAAATTTTATATATAAATATGTAAATAATAAACCTATTAGTAATGTATTATTAATTTTTAAACATGATTCTAATTCAATTTAGTGATGAAACTGATATCATCTTCCAAACAGCTTGGTAATATTAGATTATTTAGTTTTTGTCAATGCAATCTTAAACACAATCTGTTTTCTTTTCTTCTGCTAATAGCTTTTTTAAAATTATATTTGCTGCACTTAACAGATAGCATATATATATATAATAGACAGCTCATGCCTCTGCTGAATAATTTCCCACATTTTCAATCAATTATTGTACCCTTTAACTGAATTACCTAACATACTAGTTTAGTTGATAAATATATGCCTCCTTTAAATAATAATGAATAGTTTTGTATCTGGGGTATCATTTTAACTCTCTTTTTCTTACCATACCTTAAAATGATGAATTTTATTTGAAGTTAATCATATTACTGATATAATAAAGTGAATTAACCCCTTTAGCAATTGTTATAGAAGAAAAACTCAGGCTTTTGTTAGTAAATTAAAAGCTATACATGTATAATTCATTTAAAAAATATTACTTGAATTAGTTAAGGTTTTGTTTTCATTAGATTATGAGTCAAATTATACAGTGGTTTTAACAATAATAATTGAGTTGTTGACTGATACAGTGGTTATAATTTCGTATTCTGTGTTGCATGTTTTAGAGAATGGATACCAAACTGTGTCATGTTCATGTTAAATCATGTACTAATTAATATGTTTGAATTTTTTTAATAAGAAACAAGTGCTGTTGCAAGTTGTCATTAATATATGTTGTTTTGTAGATGTGTGTGCTGAATTGCATGTGTTTACATCGTGTTCTTTTATGATAAACAATTGAAGCCATGAGTCATGTTCATTCCATCACTTTTTTTTCTCTTATTAGGTGGGAATG
Source organism: Phaseolus vulgaris (assembly GCF_051622355.1). Taxonomy (NCBI): domain Eukaryota; kingdom Viridiplantae; phylum Streptophyta; class Magnoliopsida; order Fabales; family Fabaceae; genus Phaseolus; species Phaseolus vulgaris. The sequence continues at coordinate 1,046,839 of NC_143508.1, read as the reverse complement.
GATTTGCATGCAAGACTACATAAATGGACTGCAAAGTTGCTTCACCTCATCTCAGGAATATTTCCATGCTGGTTTGGATTGACATGATCTTGAGTTTTGCTTATGTTCTAACACCCTTTTGCTTGTGGAAACAATCAAATGTTAACATGTAACATGTACCACAATAATGAATCAATGATTTTTCATGTTTCATCATTGTGGTCTCTTAATCTCAAAGGACAAATTGCCAATCCACCAACCTGAGAGAGAAAAAAAAAACACTGATAAACTTAACCACCTAATTTAATAATTAAAAAGGAAAAAACTGACCCTCCACCTCTAAATTTAGGAAGAATGAAAGAACACCACAAAAAATACATGTAAAGCAAAATGAAGAATCTCTCTCAATTAATTCTTCTTTTGCATCATTAGTACATCTGTACTAATTCAAACATGGTATAATGAAAAGGAACAAGACTTCTTATAATTGAAGCAGTACTAAGATTACAACACAATTTAAAGGAAAAATCTTGCTCTAGAGCAAAAATGTGTTAGTGTTTGTATTAAAAGAACTTGGTTGGACAAAGATAATGTGTGTCTCTTAGGAGCAGCACAGCAGGTTTGTTTAATGGGTGGTTAGCCTTTGTTTCCCGGTAGCAGTGCAGGAATTAATTTAGAGTAATCAAAGCACAGAAGAAAACAGAGAAAATCACCTTGACATTCACTGCAGATATGAGTATGAAGTGGCTTGCACGCTCCTCTGCATGTGCTCTGTCTCTAACTTTGGCCAAAATGTTAAGTATTCTGCTTCCAATACCAAATAAAAGACATATGGTTTCAATTCCCCTGGGACCACTCCCACACCATACCCCCTTTTGATATTTTTGTGAAGATGGTGACTTCTCTTACTAGTAGTACTTCTAGCAGTTGTTACCACATTAAAGAGATGCAATCATGGCACAAAAACCAAAACCTTTTCTTTATTTTCTTCATTTCAATAGTGGTGTCTAAGCTCTTGATGACTTGTGCAAATTTTCAAATGTTCCTCTTACTCTCTTCTTTCCCTTTTTTGAACTGCAGTATTTGATTTTAGGATTGTACTTACCATATACTACCTGTCTATCTCAATCCTAAATTCAAGTAGGACTACCAAAATGATGGTATATCTATAGTTACTTTTCCAAATGAGTTGGAATCTACTAACGACATTCTCTACATTTCAGATTTAAATTTGCTAGTAATGAGTGAGACCAACTTTATATAATTGGAGTTATGAAAAGCTATATTCTTGATATATATATATATATATATATATATATATATATATATATATATATATATATATATAAAACACTTGTTTGGTTAGAGATCGCAAATCAATCAGAGATTAGTATATTTCATTATTTATAAATGGATATAAATTTTATTTTATAACTCGGTTTTATGAGGTTGAGTTAGGCTGAAAGTTCAGTTCTTAATATAGTATTAGAAACATTTAAAATTTATTCTAACGAAAATTTGTTGGATCTATCGTGTAACCTGCTATCGGATCACTCATAAAATATATTTTTACGCACGAGTTAGTAGTCTCGACGTGAAAAATATATTAAAAATCAATGCAAACATTATCTTATAAACCAGTTTTATAGTTCACTTCTTAACAACAGTGATGATAAAATATAACTTCATTTTCGTGCAGTTGTTTGTGATCAAGTGCAGAGAGGCTATGTATTTGAACAGCATAACTAGGAATTTACTGAAACCAAAGTTTACTACATACATATAAATATTTACATGCTAAAAGTATGCAGAAGTTACACAGTCTGAAGGCTGTGGTTATTTATCAGGAAGATGTTTTATTTATGATTCTCCTATTCATTTTTCCACACAGATATGATGACTAAGAAAAGGAGAAAAGTGACATTCATTTCAATTAGTATAGAAATATCTAACAACTGAAAATAATATTCTAAAAAGATGTAGTTAAACTATAAAAAAGGAAGAAGCAGGAACTGTTCTACTCTGTGATCTATGTACATGCATATATAATCAGTGTTTTTTTGTCACAATGTACTGCTTGTCACGTGTTTCCTAGTACAGAAAAATGTGTTGATGTTATTATCATAACAAGAATTAAGAAAGTTTGAAAATTACCCTTAATTATCACTAACTCAGTAGAGTTTAAACATGATTGATGATGACTTAGCTTTATTCCAGTATTAACTCCATATTGTACTGGTTGAAGCTTCTTCTGTTTGTAATAAGTAAAAACTAAAAACCTGCTGTCAATATTGCACTCTGAACATGATAGATATCTTTCAGCTTTTCTGATGGCATAACACAGCTAGTGTTGAAAAGGTGGCAGCTTTTTCCCAGTCATTTTGTGATCATATCACTGTAAAATATGAATATAAGTTAAAATAAAGTATTAAAAAAAAAGCTATAAATCTCTCACCCCTCTCTGATACCAATCATTGTTGTGATTCTCATCACTTTATCTTTAATAAAAACTGCTTAAAACACTTTTATCTTGATTTATACACACAGTGTGCTTATACACTTTTGTCAGTATTGAAAGGGTTTTTGTGTGATTAAATAGTGGAAGTGATGATGAAAAAATATTGAAAAATGAGAAGATAATAAGTAGAGAGAAGAATGAATGAAAAGTTGGTAGAAAGTAAATGCAATTAATGAGTGAAGGAGCAATGTTGTGGTAAAAGAGAAAGAGAAAGAGAAAGAGAAAGAGAAAAAGGTGGAATGAATAAGATGCCGTGGGGTGTATTTGGTTGAGTGAGTGCACATCATTTTCCAAAGTATTGTCGTTTCTGACTACAAATAATATCCATTTTTCAGACATCACCCTTTAATACAATCAATACTTCAAAACAAAAAGGACTCTCTGCAACTTGCAACTTCAAAACCCACACCATTGTTTTATTCACCAATTCCTCTTTTAACCACTGTCTTTAGAAACACCTACAAAAATATTACTCTCAGACACTTCAATGTTTATTCACATGTAACATGTTTCTATGATGCTTCTGCATAAAAAGTTCCTGTTTATAGTTAATGATTTATGTTTTTGTTTGTGTAGTTTTTAACATTGATAAGACGTTAGAGATTCACATGACTAAAAATTAGGATATTTTATAGTATATAAATGGTACAAACTTTATTTTATAAGTCAATGAGATTGAGGTAGGGTTTAAGTCTAATTCTTAATATGATATCAAAGTCATTTTAAATATATCCTAACAATTGTTTGTTGGGTTTATCAGATGATCATCCGCTATCAGATCGTTATTGGGCCTAATGATTGTTTGTTGAATTTATCAAAGACCGTTACCGAACTATCCATAATATATAGTCTTATGCATGAGTTGGTTGTCTCAGCGTGATGAGATGTATCAGATATTTCATATTGACTATAAATTAAGACATTTCATAGTATATAAATAAATGTAAACTTCGACGTGATGAGATGTATACGAAATTTCATATTGACTATAAATTAAAACATTTTATAGTATATAAATAAATGTAAACTTCGACGTGATGAGATGTATTAGAAATTTCACATTTACTATAAATTATCACATTTCATAATATATAAATAAATGTAAATTTTACCTTTTACATATAGATTTTATGAGATTGAGGGTGTATCTTTCTATTATTTGATGTGATTATGTATTGATTAAGAGGTATTTTGTATAAATGACAAAAGTAGGCTTCAGCATCAGTGTTAAAACTCAGAAATGGTTTAATATAAGATGCTAATATGAGACTAAATCTTTAATTACAAATGATTTTGAGAGATAATGACAGGTTATTGGGTGGTCTTGTGTCTAATCCAACTCACTCACTTTGTTTTTTTTTGTCCAAATAATCTTTACTTTTGATCACAACCTCCCAATAAAGGGTTATTAAAACTGCTACGAGTGGGAAAGTTTTTGGGCAATCTCTCCCTGCACCATATCAATTCTAACATACACCCAATCTATTATTAAAATGACAAAATTGCCCTTCAAAAATGATAAAATTAATCTTAGATAAAAAAAAGGTGTGAATAAAAATTACTTCCAAAACTTTTTTTTTCTGAAAATATTCTGGATTTAAATTTCCAGAACACTTTTTAAATTCTAGAAATTCTTATCCAGAATTCACTTTCAATTTTGTGTTCCTGATTATTTTATCCAAAATGTTTTTTTTAGTTTTAAATTATATTTATTATTTCAGATTTTCAAATCCAAAAATAAGGGTAATTTTGAGAATTTTCAAAAATGATAGGGTGCAGGTTAAAAGTGATATGGTGCAGAAAGAAATTGTCAAGTTTTTGTTCCATTTATGAAGTTAATCAAATATTATTAGAATATTGTTTCAACTAAATCTTCTCATATTTTTCATCATACACTACACCACTATCACTTTGAGGCCAATTCTTTCTGCACCCCGTGGTTTTATCCTGCACCATATAGGATGGTGAAAATACTGTTTTGCCCTTGATGAAATAACATTAATCCCACATCACATTCTTTTCATCTTTTCAGGCGCACCATCGTAGAGTCACACACTCTGTCCTCTTCTCTTACTTTAGGGTTTAAGGTTTATGATTTCAGAGGTTATTAAAACATATTTCACTTTTATATAATTGTATTTTAGATTGAGTAATTTATAAAAAATTGAATTACGCAATCCATAACATATAATGTACCATTTAAAAGATATATTTCAAAATATAAAATTTACATTTTGAATGGTATAATCCATAATTCAAAAATTTATCCCATGATGTACAATCTTTAATGCAAAATTTAGATTCCAAATTGCATATTTTGGCATGCAAAATTTGTATTCAATATTATACAATTTAGAATAAAAAAATTATATTTTGGATTACCCATAAAAAGTTGTGTTTCGAATTATACGATTCAGAATAAAAATATCATAAATATTAACATCTAAATTCTCTGTAATATGAAAAGTCTTTAGATTCTACGTTCCAAAATTGGAAAGCTGAGAAAGGTAATTTTAATATTTTCTGAAACATAAGGGTGCAGGAGTAAAACACGGAGGTGCACGAAGAATTTTGCAATGTTTTAAAAGTTAGGTTAAAAAGCTGGAAAAGGGTTTAGTTGGAGAGTTATGGGCCTAAGATTCACGGGGCGTTTTCCTTCATGGGCCATAGATCCGTAATAGACCCAAAAAAATCGAAAGCTTGGAAAATAAAAAGATTGGATTATTAATATGGATCAGAGATTATGATGTTACACTTATTATAGTTTTATATTTTCTATTGAGCGAAAACATGTTATTTTTTTAAAAAAAGTATTATGATGCTAAACTCATTATACTTTTATATCTTCTGCGTACGAATTTTATTTTTGCCATTTGCTAAAAATAAATATATTGGCTTTTTATAGATTTAATATTTTTATTACTAAATAATTTAAACAAATTATTCAATTATTTATGAAAAAAAATTATATGACATCGAAAAATGTTACATTATAAAATCTAATAGACTAGTTTCACAAAAATGATTTTTTATATATATTTTAATACAGTTTCGCCAAACTGGAATCACTTTTTAAATTTAGAAAAACAAAGTTATAATATTAATAATAGAATAAAAATTATAATAAATAGAACTTAAAAGTGTAATTAAAATAAGTTATTTAGAAAATAAAATTTATAAAAGTTTAATATTAATTAAAGACTTAAATAATAAATATTTCAAAATTATTTTAACCATGAAATAAAATTAAAAAAAATTATATACAAAATTTCACATAAATTTTATTTATTTTATTTATTTCAATTTCGAATTCTACAATTGATAACTTTTAGTTACTAGTTATTTTTTTCAATTTTCAACTAATTCCAATTATTAGATAATTTTAAATAACTTTTCAACTATTTTTTCATATGTAATTGATCATTGCAAGACATTCTCGTACCGTGTACCAGTCGATCATGACTATCATTACAAGAAAAATGTATTAATGTAAATGAAATATTAACTTTGAATAAGTCATACAATAGATTAGGTAATACATCTCTTAATCATAGTGTATATTTTAACATCGATCCAACAATAAAATAGTCAACCAAAACCATCTAAATAGACACGACCATCAAGACAAAAATACATCATTATTACAACATTTATTACATCTGAATACCAAACACTTATTTGAGTGTCAGATAACTCAAACACTAAGACAAAACGTTGAAGGATAATAAATTCAAAGAAATAAATCAATTTGTTCCTGGCATTAATGTCTTACCCTAAACCTTTAACTTTAAGTGTTATGGACATGTAAAAAAAATTACAAACAAAAATAGTGAGTTAAACTAAACTCGTGTGATTATTTAACTTCACTCTCTTGCTAAGTGTCATACTCACTTCTATGTTATTTTTTTAATTAACTTTATCTATAATTTATAATTAAAAAAAATTAATATAGACATTAGTAAATTACATTTATTTATGAATCGTAAATAAGTTTTACCAATTCATTCATCTTATACCTAAACTATAATGCAGAACAAACTGTAAAAAACATGTTGATTACATTTATTAAGATTTGTAAATAAGTTTTAGGTCTAATAAATGATAATTACACCTAGTTAGGGTTAAGCTATTTCTTGATTACATTTTTCTCTTGTTCATTTTTATAATTTTTGACCCAATCTAACTACAGTCATAATTTATATTAATTATTTTCAGTATACAAAAAAAAAAATGTATGACTCATTAAAATTATGAGATTACAGAAAATATGATTTTGATATATTAAATCCTATTTTTCCCTTGCTTGCCATCATCAATTGCAGCCATTATAGAAAGAAAACTGAATTTAGCATTAATTACAATAAGTTAACGATTTAACGTTCTTCAAACTTTTGTCTTTAAATTAGATAATATTATTATTTTATTTTAATAAGATACAAAATGTCTAATTGTCATTCATAATTTTTCTTCTATATTTTGATTGATTGAATCCAAGCACACTAATGACTCAAATAGAAATAGAAACCTACCATTAAAAGAAAATAATCAAATAGAAACTAATTTTTAGATACCAAAATAATTAGTTACAATAATAATTAAATTATAGACCATTTTAAAAACTAAAAAAAAATGGTTTCTAAATTAGTTCTTATTATTATCAAATAGTTTTTAAATTAGTATCTAATTAACAACCAAATCTTAATTACCAATTATTTAGATTCTAAATTTGGTAGCAAAAACCTTGGTCGCTAATTAGATACCAATTTAGAAACCATTTAACAATATTATAAACTAATTTAGAAACCATTTTTTTTAGTTTTTAAAATAGTCATTAATTTAACCACCATAACAACTGATTATTATTTTTTTCTCTAAAATTTATTTTTATTTCATTATTTTCTTGTACTGAAATGTTGTTTAGTACTAATAGAAAATGAACATCAGAAAAACAAGAAATACATTTTATCGAATCATACGAGTACAATTGGTGAATAATAAATTTACAACAAAATAAATAATTAATAAAAAATTTTAAAAAGTGACAAAATAAAAATTAACAGTAATGAGGAGCATTGAAAAACATAGAATAAATAGAACACTTAAGAAATTAAAATACAAGAGAGATAAATGACAAAAAAAAATTATTATGATTGTTCAACGCCTTCCCATTCACATCGTTATAAATGTGCGATTTGCGCTTCAACTTGTACACCAAACAACTTCAAATTTATCATTTAAAACATTATTTTGAAAAAAAAAAAAGAGTAATCCAAAGTTGTGGTTGACAACTTTTCTCAGGACTAAAATGTTATTACAAAAATCTAAACACAAATAGCAAGCTTAAATTATTGAAGTTCATTTTTAGTTTCTAATAAAAATAATATCATGAACATTTGAAATATTATACTATAGCATATGATCAAATTTATATTGGTAAATCGTGTCATTTAAGACATACATTTTACGTACTATTTAAAACTCAATATTGTTTTGGTTTTATGTTTGTTTATTGATGCAGAAATCTATAAGTGATTGTTATATGTTTTGGATTTAGATATTTGGAAGATTATTTTCGTGCTTCATTTAAACTTTCATATAGTCATATACAAAAGTGAGTTATGAATTTTGGAATGATGTGTTGTAAATGATGCTGAAGATTGAGATCCGACACTCATTTATGTTTGCTGCTTATGAATCTTGGCATCCATAAAGTTATTTATGTTGTCAAAATAAGCTTCAAAATGACCAAATCCAGAAGTGACATATTAATTTTGGACTTACATATCTGAAACTTTCTGATTTGACTTACGAATATAACGTGGAAGATAAAATCTTTTAAATCAAGAAAAAACAATTCATGAAAATATATTGAATGCAAATTTAAATTCATCTGGTACACAAAAAAGCAGTCATTTATATTTGGCAAAATGCATACAACCCGATAAACTGAAAAAATGTAAGTTTAGAAAAAAATGAATTAATTTTACCAAAAAATAGCCAAATAGGACAAAGGAGTCAACTTCGGTTTGAAAACTTGTCACCCCAAAAGTGACCACACATGTTATTTGCGGGTTTAGAAACGAATATCAATTAGACCAAACCACAAAATACATACATCTTTTATTTCGATAGAAAAACCATAATTTAAATATATTTAAATAAATTAAATTTGAACTTATCTTGTTTTAAATTATTTTATTTTAAATATATTTAAATAAAATAAATTTAATTTAATATATTTTAATTTTTTTTAAGATAAATAATTTCAATTATTATTATATTAAAAATATTACTTAAATATTAACTAAGTGTTAAAATTTTATTAATATTTTGTAGTAGATATTCATCGATGTCATGTTTTGTTAAAGTTTTTTTAAAATTATTTTATATTTTTAATTTTTTTTTTTAATTTACAGAATTATTTTAAGTTATAAAATATGTTAATTCAGATCATACTGAAGTAAGATAGTATGAGGTTGAGTTCATACAAGATTAATCAATTCAGTCCAAATTAAAATTAAGTCAAGTCGATCAAAGTTCAGATCAAATAAGTTGGTTTGGGTTTAAGTTAAACTGTAGATTAGCCAAATCAACCCGAGTCAAAATCAAGTTGAATAGATCTATAGATAGAAATAAGTTTTGTGTCCGGTTCAAATAGAATAAAAAATTGAAGTATATTTTATGTTCATCCAAGTCATAATCAATTCATATTTAATTGAGTTATACCGTCAGTAATAGTCTGATAATTTATTTTTTTTTAAGAGTTTTCATTTAAATTTAGAAGATGTATTACTTTTATAGGAAAAACAAAACATGTATAGTTTTTTTTGTTTTTTTTTTAAACAAATGGTGTATAGTATAACTTTTGTTTAAGAAAACGTGGTGCATTACTTTAGTTAAAAAAAAATGTACGATTGTTTAAACACGTGCGAGATAAAGTCGTAATAATGAATCGCAACTTATAAAGTGAACCATTTAGCACGTGTTTAAACCCTAAAAAATTATCCTTTTTTTGTGAACATTTTAGACCATACAATTTCTCTTCTCAAATTAAAACCTGTTTGGATAGACTCAATCTCATTTAAGGAAGAAAAATAATTATTGCAAATATAATGTTAAACTAAAGAGAAATATTTCTTTGAGACTCTTAAAAAAACCCACTTTAATAATATAATAATGTATATTAAAATTTTAAATTAAAATCTAAAATAAATATCATTAAAATATTTTTATTTAGGAGTGTTAAATAAATATTTTTTATTTAATGAGTATTAAAATATCATCATCCTAAACTAAAATTTCAATTTTTTTAATGCATTACATTTTTACGTGAAAACTTCGAAGACTTAGAATTAATGAAGGGAAGGAAGGTTAGAACCTAAAAAATTTGAGATTTATGAGAATTAAGGATTAGATTAGTGTAATATTTTTAATTTATATAGTTTTGGAATATTATTTTTTATGTATTGAATTTTATTAAATATATAAAAAAATCAAAAATAAATTCAAAACATAAATATTTTAAAATTTACATAAAAAGTAAATATATTTTTATATTTTCATGTGAAATAATTGAAATCTAACTCAGTTATCCATAATATGAATAAGGTATGAAGTTAGAAATCCTAACATTGAGCAAGAAAAACAAATATATATATATATATATATATATATTTAATATTTTAAAATTAAAATTAAAAAGAATTAAATCTCCTATGAATTAATTAAAGATTGATGGAATTCACATGATATTTGGTACTGTTCATGAAAGAGCCCACAGACGTTGAAATGACCACAAATAAAATGAAAGTAAAATAAATGAAGGATAAGAAAATCTGAATTTTTGTGGTTCACGTAAATCTTAGGGCACTCCTTAAAAATTTGGTCACAACAAAAATTGACATTATTTTTTATAAATATTAAAATATGTGATTTTGATAACTCATCATGTCATATATATCATAGGTGTCATAGGTGGACTGATGGGTTGGTGGTTGACCCATCATTTTTAAAATTTTTTGTAATTTTTATTTTATTTTTTATTTTTTAAAATATATTTATTTTGTTGTAATTATTGGTATTATTATTTTTATAATAAAAATGTAAAAAATAATAATAAAATTGAATATCAAATTGAATATTTTAATCAAATCAAAATTTAATATGTATCAAAACAAAATAAATATAAATAATAATTCAGTAAATCAAATGATATATAAAGAAATTAATATAAATAAAATTTTGTATAAAGTATTGACAATCATTAATTTTTTATTTTAAAAGCATGACACCCTTCTAAAAAACACCCTAAATAAAGGATGAAAGAATAATCCTTCTTACCTTGCCTACTACCGAGGAGTTGACAGGTTAGGCGAAAAGAGCCAATGCGAGTTGACAGATTCAAAAGGTTAAGACAAATTCTCCCACCACCTTCATACAATCCCTTTGCACTTCCATAGTAGTTTTTAATTTCAACAATATTCTTCTATGTATGGTGGAGAATGTAGTGTTTTCTTCTTCATTTCCAATGGGTGTTAGTTGCTTGTGGTGGTTGATGGTGAACATTGGTGGCTGAGGTAGGTTTTGTGGTATTTTAATTGGTGGTGGTTGTGTTTTCGTTAACTTCTTATACAATCTAAAAGCAATAAAACCAAAAAAAAAAAAAAAACTAGCGAGATGCAAAAATGAAGTATAAAACTAAAAGAAAAGATTATCTTCACGCTATAGAAGAAACTTTTGTTTTTAAGGGTTCAGAATTTGCTTCAGATTGCAATAACAATCCACTTCATGAAACCATTGCAAGTGCAAGAATATTTATTTTCTTGATAAAATTGATATGATGTTGTGTGGGGAAAAACTTATAACTATAAGTCCAAACCCTCATGTAAGTGTGAATTTATCTTTTGGAATAAATTAAAACATGTCAAATGATAAAACTGCTCTCTCAAATGCTGAGAATGATAGTGTTTTGATTAGAATGGAGATACAGGATGTGAGAGTGTAATTGAGATTATTTAAAAATACGAGGTTATATTTCATTTAGAACTATTTAAATTTTTTAAAAAGTTAAAATCGACTCTTGTATGAAGGTGTAATTGAAATTATTTAAATTTATGAGATTATACTTCATTCCGAGCTATTTAAATTTTTTAAAAAGTTAAAATCGACTCTTTACAACTAACATGGAGGTGTGAGAAGAAGTATGAAAATAAAGGAAGAATTTGTGAAAAGTTAACTTATCCCACTTAAATAAAGACAGGTTGGTGGATTGACGTGTTGAATCCGACCCACTTTATTACTCATATCTATATTGAAATTGACAAAATTTTGAAATAAATTTTATAATTAACCTTTTATCTTCTTTATAATATCAATTTTATTTTCTTTGTTAGATTATATTTATTTTATGTATAACTTTTTTTTCAAAGTTTTATTCCCAACACACCCTACATTCCAAAGGATAAAATATTTCTTGAAAGTGAACATTACAAAAACAGGATAAATTATAAAGAAACGTGTCTTTTATACACAAGAAACATTACAAAAATAACACTTCCTAAAAAACAAATTTTAAAAAAGTGCTTCAAATGTCTTTCAAATCACTACACCCTACATCCTTTCATAAATAATAGCTTCAAGGACCATAAAGTTTGTTAAAAACCTAAAAAAAGGGGGAAAACATAAAACTAGTGTCCTCAAAATAAATATATATTTGGAATCTTACTTTTCATGTATTGAATTTTGTTAAATATATACCAAAAAACTTATTTTAAAATCACGATAAAAACAATTATGTTTTTATTTTTCATGTGAAATAAATCAACTCCAACTCAATCATCCATAATATGATTTATACAAGGTATGAAGTTAAAAATACACATTGAATGAGATATTATATATATATATATATGCAGGTATTTGGTACTCTTGATGATTGATAGCTCCACCTGAGAATAAATGTGAATTTTTGTGGCTCACACAGTGCTTAAAAAGTTGATAAGAAAAAAGTCACATCATTTTGTAGGAATAGTATTAATTTTGCACTGGTTATTTGGTAACATAACATGTGACTACTTAGGTAGCTATGTGTGGCCTATATAAAGGGAGTTAGTATGCAGAAACACAGCACAATCACTTTCTGCATTTCTGCAAAATGAGTCAATCAAACTTCAATCTCTCTTCTCAAATTTTATCACGTAGATCTGCAAACTATAAACCAAACATTTGGAAATACCAATTTCTGCAGTCACTTGGCAGTAAATATCATGTGAGATACTTTCTTACCTATTCATATATATATATATTAGGTATAATTGGTTTACGTTCTCTTCTAATAAGAGTTTGTTTGTCGTTGTTAGTACTTGGGTCTTTGGTACAACTCAGTCTGTTATAAAGTTATGACTTAGTTGTTGGATGTTGTGTCTTGTATTTTTGAGTTTGTCTCTTGGGTAAGGTCCTTCAGCTTGATGACAATGATCTTGTTTTGTTGTTGGATGCATGTCTTTATTTGAGGGTGTGACCGCTTTGATGGGGTGAGACAACTGTATCTGGTGGGTTTGTATAGCTTGGTTTGGTTTTTTACCTTTGACATGTAGTACAATGTTTGTCGAATCCTTAGTTGGTAGGGTTCTAGGATCATGTAATTTGAGATTTTGTATAAGAGTTGAGACACCCCTAAAGTGTTTCTTTGGGGTTTTGTATAAGAGTTGAGACACCCCTAAAGTGTTTCTTTTATTTTATTTATTCTTTGTTGATAAAAAAAATAAATAAAAAATTGTATATTTCTCTTCTCATTTTGTTTAAACATTTTCTCTATTTCTACAACATTCTAAATTTAGTATTATTGTATTAGAAACTTTTTTTTTTTTTTTGTATTTTGTACCACTTTTTCTTTTCTGTCTACTTCAGTACTTAACTCAGAATTTTGATGTTGGAAAACGAAATAAACAATTGATAGAGACTCAACCCACATCTTTTTTAAAAGAACTAAATGGAAAATAAGTATGTATTGTATTTTAATAAATGAATTTTACTCGATCAAAAGATAAAATTTGTATTATGTTGATATGATATATTATACATATTTTAATGATTCTGATATGATATTAAAAAATAAATTTAAAAATTTAATTTAATATTATAAAACTAATTCATGAGATAAAATTTGTACACATTTATATACTATTATTTATTTTTAATATTTAAATTCAAAGTTATTTAAGCATCTTCCAATATTATGAATTGCATGTTTGTATATATTCATCCATTATTATTTTGTTCACATCTGCCTCAACTTTTTTGTTTTATAAAAACAATCTACTTAAAAGTATATGACATGAAGACCTTTAAGAACAAAAGTTCAAATTTTGTTTCATTCGGGAGGCTAGTGTCATGAACATTGCTCAAAGACAATATTTTTTACACTACATCAAATAAATTGTGTTGTCATCTTACATTTACCATTATCATTATTATTGTTATTATTTTATTATTATTAATGTTATTTTTATTATATTAACAATAATAATATTAATAATTTCAATTTCAATTTTATAACATATTAGTCTAGTTTAGAGTTATTTTAAAGTAAAAATGTTTAGGGTTTAGGGTCTAAGATTCAGTGTTCTCCGCGTTCTTAAAGTTCTAATTAACCCAATTAGTAAGTTTTTAGTGTTTGGTATTAAAAGTTGATCATTTTCACTAATAAGCTCGAGATGCATGGATTGTGCAGAAGGATGAATTTGTTGCACTGTTAAACAAGCGAATGATGGAAGTGAAGAGTGTATTTCTACAAGAGGAGGATATTTTGAAAAAATTAGAGTTGGTTGATTGGATCCAAAAACTAGGCCTTGCCAACCATTTTCAAAATGAAATAAATGGCTTTCTTGAATCTATAGCAGTTCATTTCAAAACCAGCACTTTCAATCTTAGTTCAGAACATTTGCACCTATCTGCATTATCCTTCAGGCTTCTAAGAAATCATGGATATGCAATTTTGCCAGGTAACAAAGCTTTCTCTCTCTCAGACTCATTATTATCGGTATAAGAAAATTGTGAAATAGAAACTAATTTTAGAGATCAAAGTAATTAGTTACTATGTTGACTAAATTAGAGATCATTTTATAAACTAAAAAAATCATTGGTATCTAAAGTAATTTCTGTTATTAATAAAAATTTATAAAGTAATTTTTAAATTGATATCTAACCATTGGCTACTAAGGTTTTATATGCTAACTACTTATATTCTAAATTAGTTTTTATTAGTCTTTTAGAGACTAATTCAAAATCTAAAATATTAGTAATCAAAACCTTGGTAGCTGATTTAGATACTAAAAGAAACTATTTTATAAATTTTTATTAATAATAGAAACCACTTTAGATATCAATATTTTTTAGTCTATAAAATAGTATCTAAGTTAGTTAATATAGTGACTAATTATTTTGGGTTTCTAAATTTGATTATTATTTAATAGTTTTCTTATTGTTTATGCTGGTCATTACTAGATTAATTAACAATATATTTTTTTATTAATTACTTGTCAAACTCAGATATATTAAGCAAGTTCTTGGATAAAAAGGGTGATGTTATGAGGACAATTAGCCCACATGTTGGTGATGTTAAAGATGTTGTGGAGCTTTTGGAGGCCTCACATTTAGGCTTGGAAGGAGAAAAGATAATGTATGAGGCAAAAATTTGTGCCACAAATTCTCTCAATTCCATCAAGAAGAACCAACTATCTAATAATGTAGATGTTGAAAGAATGGTCCACTCATTGGAGCTTCCCTCCAATTGGAGAGTACAATGGTTTGAAGTGAAATGGCACATAAAGCAATACAACAAGGAGAAAAATAAGGACCCCATTTTACTTGAAATGTCTAAATTAAATTTCAATATGATTCAGGCCACACTTCAATTGGAGCTCAAGGAATTATCCAGGTATATATACTTTTAAACCAACCAAAATAACTCTGATAAAGAAAATACCAAGCTTCTGTATGTTTTTTTAATCAACAAAGAATAAATAAATTCAGGGGTATTTCAACTCTTATACAGACACTTCAGGGATGTCCCAATCCTTATACAGACACTTTAAAACCTTAGACATAAAATGACCAAAGCCAATTTGCTCAGCACATGACCAACAGACCAACATACATTCTTCGGATTTCTATTTGTTGTTACAAATTCAGGGGTATCTCAACTCTTATACAGACACTTCAGGGATGTCCCAACCTTTATACAGACACTTTAAACCCTTAGACATAAAATGACCAAAGTCAATTTGCTCGGCACAAGACCAACATACCAGCATACATTCTTCGGATTTCTATTTGTTGTTACAATACTTCAATTTTTTGTTTAGGTGGTGGGAGAATCTTAGCATAAAAGAAGAATTGAGCTTTGCAAGGAATAGGTTGGTTGAAAGCTTCATGTGTGCAGCAGGAGTTGCTTTTGAGCCCAAGTACAAATCCATCAGAAAATGGCTCACCAAAGTTATTGTTTTGGTACTAGTCATTGATGATGTTTATGATATTCATGCCTCATTTGAAGAGTTAAAGCCCTTCACAATGGCATTTGAGAGGTTTGTTTCATTACTACAAAAGTTGAAAGATTGTTACATCTAACCTTACTTATAGTACATGTTTAGGGTTATTAGAAGAATCTCATGAGTGTCCTATTCACAGATGGGACGACACAGAACTTGAAGAACTTCCAACGTACATGAGAACATGCATCCATGCACTTCAAGATGTCACAAATGAAATTGCTTATGAAGTTGGAGGAGAACATAACTTTCACTTGGTGTTAACTTACCTAAAGAAAACGGTAACATTACACATTACTATAATATAACCACTTCTCTTAATCTGTTTTTTTTCAAACACAGATTAATGTAGTATTACTAATGACTATAACCACTTTGTCAGTGGATAGAGTTTTGCAAAGCATTATACAAGGAGGCAAAGTGGTACAACAAGGGATACATTCCATCCCTGCAAGAATATTTAAGCAATGCATGGATTTCATCTTCTGGGCCTGTAATTTTACTGCATTCATATCTTGCTACAATGTATCAAGTTAAAGACTCCATGGACCCTTTTCTACAGACATACGAGGATTTGGTGTACAATGTTTCCCTTGTGATCAGACTTTGCAATGATTTAGGAACCAGTGTGGTATATAATCCATCTTTGTTTTATAGTTTCAATCATACACTACTAGAAAATCATCGAATTGAAACCAATTTTAGAGACTAAAAATAAGATTAGTTTCTATTTAATGATTTTCTAACAGTGATGTGTGATATTGCATCGCTAATAATGGACAATGAAATTCACAGGCTGAAAGAGAAAGGGGTGATGCAGCTTCTTCAATAGTATGCTATATGAATGATAAGGGTGTTTCAGAGGAAAAAGCAAGAAAGCATATACAAGATAAAATTCTTGAAGCATGGAAGAAGATAAACAAGAAGTGTTTTGCTTCTTCTTCTTCTTGTTGTGTGGAGCCATTTGTTACTCAAGCAATAAACGCAGCTCGTGTAGCACATACCCTTTATCAAAATGGAGATGGTTTTGGAATCCAAGATAAAGATATCAAAAAACATATCTTGTCACTAGTTGTTGAACCCCTTTAATTGTACAAGTTTAAAATTCTATTTCTTTATCTAAATTTTCAATTTTTACATAAAATGATGAAAATGTCATTTTTTTTTCATATTGAATAAGAGGTTATATACTGTGGTTCCATGTAATTGTTTACCTGTCTTAATTTCTCAACTTTTGTATTAGTTTCTCATTTCAATTTAATGTGATAATTATGTAATAAAAAAGAAAACATTTTGTTATGATTATAAGAGAATGTATGGAGCAAACATAAAATAAAAATGCAACTTACACACTTTTCCAAATCAATCATTGAATCATTTCAAAGTTCTATTTTTTTTCAGAAAAAAAAAATATTGCTCTAAACTGATCCCTCTTAAAAGAAAAACACTTAAAATTTTGATAAATATTTCATAATTCATCTGCTTGCATAATTTAGATATTTACTTCCTAAAAATCTTATCCTAGAAATCCCAAAAAATAATATAGTCCAAATGGGCTTTAACGTAGCTATCATGGTGCAAGTTTTGCATTCGAAAATAATTTTACAATGTGAAATATAAATTTTTACATTTTGAATGGTATAATTCAAAAATAAAATTTGCATTATGAATTGTATAATTCAGAATACAAATTTATATTTTGAATTTTAGAGTTCATGAATCCAAAAAATACTTTTCAAAATGGTAAATTAGACATTTCACTTTCACAGAAAGTATGGAGGTGCAGAAAGAAAACACCTTTGCACTGTAGTCCTTTTGTCCATTTGTGACTACAGATAATGAGTTCAGGCGTTTTCTTCTTACGCTGCATAGTTTTTCCTGCACCTCCATAATTTTTTTTAATTCCAAAACTACCATTCAACAAAAAGTGTTAGGTTTATTTTTTCATTTTCAAATTGTATTGTAGATCTTCTGAACTTTAGAATTCAAAATGTAATTTTATATAATTATAAGGATCTTTTGCAGTTAGTGGCATCTCAACTTACATTTGTTGTAAACAGAAAAAGTTCCAAATGTATCATGCTTTCCCAGGCTTTACTTTGTTTATCCATCTATCAACTAAACTCTAAACCGACACCAGTTGTTTAGAATTGAAAGCAGAATCATTATATCAATAGATAAGCTTACAAAGTTTCATTTTTTTTAAACAAATCAAGGAAATTCATTTCAGTTTTTGATTTCTGATTGAGCCATGACACAAAAGAGGTATCAGAGTCTCCATTTTACCACAAATTGCTTGGTCAGATAACCCAAAACCAAGCTACAACAGACCCAGCAGCCAGACCCAAAACTAAGAACAATACACTCACAATCCCTGCAGTCTCTGCATGCTGCAACTTCACAGCCTTAGGAATCAGCATCATCAATACACTGGTCAGGTACCCATTGGTAAGCCCTAACAGGCAAGTTAGTATCGTCACAGGAATCTCACTCCGGAAGAATTGGGGGCCATGCAAGCACGCAAAGAAGAGAGGGAAAAACAGCAATCTTGCTATGCAACTACCTATGGCAACTTTTGCATTCTGTAGGAAGTAAACTGCTGTGAGACTCTTGCCAACCAGATCAAACACATTATAGGCAGTAATTAGGAGAATTGGATACCAATCCTTAAGGACTTCAGAGTGCACATCCTCAGTAATGTAACCAGGGAAAATTGCCAGAGTAACAAGATAAATGAGCACAATGCCAAATCCATACCACTTGATGCTTCCCACAATATCCCATAGAGTTGACCTCCAGACAGCTCCTGTCAGGGGACCATTGTCTTCATTTGCAGAGGCCGCCTCAACCTTAAGTTCATTATAGTACTTCATAACAGGAAGTTTGTGCACCGTGTTGTACAAAACCATGCATATGAACACAGTCACAATTGACACAGAGAAGTATAGATTTGCACTCTTTTGTAGGCCAGCAGCATCTTGTGGGTAAACAGCTTTTGTAATTATCCTCAGGACTGAAACAAGCACTCCTGAAATCAAAAACATCCACAATAAAAAGAGAGAACCATTTATCCACCCAAGTTCGAATATATATCAATAACTTCTTACAAAATATTTGCACACACTCTGTTTTGAGTGTTTCATAATTCTTCAGTGTATGAGCCATTATTACAAGAACATAAATGCTAAGGGAAAGGAGAGACTCGGGACACCACCATGGATACCGTATCACTTTTTGACACAAATACTTATTAAGAAGTGAATTTTAAACCTAATTCTTTATAATTTGAGATTTTATATCACTTATATCCTATAAATTTTTTAATTTTTAGTCTGTGTGATCTTCAACACACCCCTCAATCACGTCAAGAGTTAGAGCTTGTGTATGGAAAAATATATTATAGAGAATCACATAACGGCATAACGACCTATACTAATTGGGATGATAAGCTAAACAAACAAGAGCTAAAATGATTAAGAATGTTCACCCCCAAAAGATAAATCTCCCGAAGAAACCAAGATTCCTACACTACGAACGTGCTTCTAAAATTCACCCAGTTTGAAGAAATATGTGCTACATATCCCTGATGTTAGAGAAGGAAGTTATCAGAGTACATCTAAGAAGAAAATGACCGAAATTAAAAATAGATACCAAATCCCAACTCAAGTACCACATCGTACAAAACACAAAGGATGCATTCATCAAACTGAACAACTCCACGAAAAAAGAACCACTAATAGTAATTAATTAGAGGAATACCAGAACCGGCGGTGCCGGCGATGACAGCCTGCGTGTACCGCTCCGGCAGCTCGCCGGCGGAGCCAACAATGGAGCCCTGGACGAGCGCATCGGCGACGCCGGAGAGGCCGACGGCGACGGAGGTGGCGTAGAACCCCCCGGAGATTCCGACCCTACCCTTGACGTAGAAGGCATCGATTAGGGGAACGACGAGGAGCGAAACGACGAAGAGGGCCAAACCAACGTTGATTCTGAGAAAGGCTCTGGAGGTGTGGCTGTAGAGGATGATGAGGGAGATTCCGACGAGACCGATGAGCATGTAAACGACGGCGAAGATGCGGTCAACGCTGGCGTCGGGGTAGAGATAGGAGAAGTAATCAACGGCTGTGATGAAAGCGTTCCACGGGAGAAGGTAGCCGAATCCCAGGGTGAAATACACCATGTACGCCAAATCCCATTTGTCCTCCGGTACGGTGCTCTTCCTGCTGTTCGAACCGGAGGGAAGGAGAAGAGACGACTCCGTGAAAACCATCTCGTTCCGTTTCTTTCCACTTCCGTCACTGCCAACGGAAAAGTAAAGTGGTTGGTTACTCACGACGCCATTTTCAATTAGATATTTTCTATTCGCATTTAAACCAATTATTGCTTCCTACTTAATATTCAAATTCATTATCACTTCAAATTAAAAACATTATAACTATTGTTTTATCCTTCCATTAACTCACTCAACATGCATGCTTCCTTAATAAGGAATAATATTTAAAACACAAGTAAGATTCTATCTCTTCTTTCACTTTCTTTCCCAACATGTGAAAATCATAATCATCATAATCTTCTCTTCTCTCTTCTCTTTTAGGTTAAAATAGTGGATGCGTGTGAATTTGAAAAAAAAATGTCGATGTTTGAATTTGGATATATTAGAGTGTAATCTTACTTTAGTTCCTTATTTTAAGATAATAAAGAAAATATATTCTTACACATTTTCATACTAAATCTCACATATAAAATAAAATCATCTCTATTTTCAATTACTCTCTACACTCCATTTTTTGTTTTTTCAATTTTGATTCATCCAATATTATTTCTGTATATATCTTACATTTCTATCATTGTGAAAATTGAGTAATAGAAAAAAATGTGGATACACCGACAGAATCGCGTGTGTGTTTCCACTAGTTAAAATGATGTAAATTATCAAAATCTGATTGCAATTCATTACCATTTTAAATTGAAAGCATTAACAAGTATTTTATCCTTCCATTAACTCACTAAACAATGCTAAATTTTAAATTAAAAGCATTATAAGAAGTGGTTTATCCTTCCATTAACTCACCAAACATTCTTATAAAGGAATACTATTTAAAACACTATTTTGTCATTCACCTACTTAGAAGGTGTGAAATGATAATTTTGTCATTTTTCTCATCTTCTTTATTGACATCTTTATTTCTTTCTAAAATTTGGTATTTTAAATTTTAGAGTTTAGAATGTATATTAAATTCTAAAATTTGAAAGATATTTTTAAACTTAGAAAATACATTTTTGAACTTAGAAAATATCTTCCCAATTCTAAAATTTAAAATATAATTTTATATTTCAAATTTTAGAGTTTGTAAATTGTATAAAGTACCCATTCGGAAATGAAGAAAAAGAAACAAACCCTCTTCATCTTTTGAAGGATAGTTTTGGAATTAAAATATTTATGGAGGTGCAGAAAGTAACTATGGAGGTGGAGGCCCAGTCCCCAGCAACCGAAGCCCAATATCATTCATATTATTCTCTATTTACTTGCAAATACCAAATCAAATTATTATAGAACTTTATTTGATGTTCCGGTTCACATAAAATATGTGAATTCAAATAAATCAACAAACACACATGAAAAATCTTTAGATAAAATTTGATGTATTCATGATGAAAGATTGTGGTTACAAGCTACTGAGTGCACTTCACCATCACATACAGGTTTGAAGCTAAGATATCTCTTTAGAACAAGCCACACACGACTCTGTAATCTGGGCTACACTGGATAAGAACAAAGGATCCCTTTCAGAGTCACCAACTCTTTTACCACCAACTATCATCATATTTCACTTCTGAGACATTTAACAGTTGAAGTTATGTATTCATTAATCATGGTAAAATGTTCAACAGATGAAGAAAATAGGAGATTCAGACATTGAACATTCAGATAAATTTATGTGTTCCTACTCTGTGCTTGTTTTTCTGGTTAGTTTTGTTTGCCCTTTCTTCTATCCCTTGCTATACAAATTTGGTTTTGTTTCTAAAGGCATTGTATGAACAGTTAAAATCATTACTGGGTTTGTTTGAAAGATGAAAAAAAATCAATTTTGACTTCCAAAAAGTTTACCCTTTTGTTCTTTTTTCTTCCTTTGTACACAATGATCACAACTTCATTTGGTGGCTGATTATTGTAGAATTCAGTTTCTGGGTATGGAAATTCTCTCGTGTAGATCTGGACCATGCTGTCAAGTAGTGGACTTGCACTGGAAATTTGATGACAAGTGTTTGAATTCACGTCATTCAAGGTTTCCCATTATTGGAGTTTGTTATACCAATGCCATTTCTAGAAGAGGGTCAGTGAGATTTCATGATAATAAGGAGCAGCAAAGAGATTCTGGGTCTGTGACTGTTCATGAAGGGTCCAAAAGAATGAATTGCAGGGCCTATAGTGATAGATATGAGGGCTATGTGATTGGTGGTGAAAAGGGTTTAAGAGATGTTTCAGGGATACAAGAGCCTGCAACTACTAACCTTGTCATTCCAGGTCTGCCAGAAGGGTCAAATGGTGAATGTGGTGCTTCAATAAGCAGTTGCTTTTGGGAATGGAGGCCTAAACTCAACGTTCACTACGATAAGGCAGGGTGTGAGAACGTGGATTCTCCACATGTTCTCTTTCTTCCTGGTTTTGGTGTTGGTTCTTTCCATTATGAAAAGCAGCTGAGAGATTTGGGGCGTGACACAAGAGTATGGGCACTCGATTTTCTAGGCCAAGGATTGTCCTTGCCCTTTGAAGATCCTACAACTCACTGCAATGAGGAAGGTGCTACTTCAAATGGAAATGCTTCTTCATGGGGCTTTGGAGAAGAAACGGAACCATGGGCCACTAACCTTGTATACTCCATCGATTTATGGCAAGATCAAGTTCGATACTTCGTAGAAGAGGTTGGTGACATGCTATTTCATAGCAGCTAGCTGGTTTTTCATCACAGTTAATCAATGTTTACTCAAACCATGTGTTAAAAAATGTAGTGAATTAAAGCTGAAAACACGAAAATATTAGTTTTCTATGGATAAATTATCTGTAAGGCCTTATTCGCAGTGTTGCAGAAATCTCCCGAATACAACACGTATTTCTTGGATAATACTGAGTATTAGCAAGTAAACTCCTTTTGAGCATTGATGAATGAAGCAAATTGGTTTGGTGCAGGTCATTGGTGAACCAGTCTACATTGTGGGCAACTCACTGGGAGGATATGTTGCATTGTATTTTGCAGCACGTAACCCTCATTTAGTGAAAGGTGTCACACTTCTTAATGCAACACCTTTTTGGGGGTTTCTTCCTAATCCTATAAAGAATCCACGCCTAGCAAAAATTTTTCCATGGGCTGGAACATTTCCCCTACCAACAACTGTTAGAAGACTCACAGAGTTGGTGTAAGTAACACTTCATTTTATGTTGCTTCATATGTGTTTTAGGCAGACATTTTTTTCAATGCTGTAGTTATGAACTACTGTGCCACATTTCATCTATGTAACCCTCAGTGGATGTGACTGATATTAGAATAAGAATACCATATAAAAAAAAATTTAGTTAACTTTACAAAATCGACTTATAAAATTATAAGATGATATTTGCTAATACTTACATTGTATATTATGAAATATGTCTGTACTCCAACACATTAGATTGTCATCTGATTAAATAAATGTTTTATTTCCTCTAGGTGGGAGAAAATTAGAGATCCTGCAAGTATTTCTGAGGTACTTAATCAGGTTTATGCAGACCATTCAACGAATGTAGATAGTTTAATTTCACACATTATAGACACCACACAGCATCCTGCAGCAGCAGCAGCTTTTGCTTCAATTATGTGTGCTCCTCAGGCAGAATTATCTTTCAATGAATCCTTATCCAGGTAGACATAACTACTTCTAAAACCTAGTAACTGGTATCAGATTTGTGGTTCCAAAACTTAAGGATTTTCAGTTTATCTGCATTTTAGATGTGGAAGAACCAATGTGCCAATCTGCCTCATGTACGGAAGGGAAGATCCCTGGGTAAAGCCACTTTGGGGAGTGCAAGTAAAAAGGAAGGTGCCTGAAGCTGCATACTATGAAATCAGCCCTGCTGGTCACTGCCCTCATGATGAAGTCCCTGAGGTATGCATCACAATTTCTTGCATGAAAATGGTTGATGCTCAACAGTAATACTGCAAGTATTGTTATGATATGCAGGTCATAAATTTCTTGCTACGTGGGTGGATCAGAAATGTGGAGTCTCAAGGTTCTGTCTCACTGCCACTGCTTGATGATGCAGTGTGTCTGAAAGAAGCTGATGCGTGGGAGTTAGAATTTATGAGAGAAGGTTCAAGAAAATCAGCCATGGTGAGATTCTTGGGTTCTAGAATCTCGATTTTGGACAGAATAAGATCTTACATGGAGAAATCTGGCTCCAAGTTCAGAAATTCACCAGCTGAATCTCAATGACATGAAACATTAATCTCAACTCTAATTTGTATGAAGGAAATAATGTATATTAGTTATTATTGTTTCTTTTTAAATATAAAATTGTAGGTCTTTGTTTATAAATACAAATTATTTTTTAAAAAA
Source organism: Phaseolus vulgaris (assembly GCF_051622355.1). NCBI lineage: Eukaryota > Viridiplantae > Streptophyta > Magnoliopsida > Fabales > Fabaceae > Phaseolus > Phaseolus vulgaris. Next base: position 1,022,203 of record NC_143508.1, on the reverse strand, counting down.
TGTTAAAAATTAGAAAATATAATTAATTAAAGTTGGAGTTGATAAATGAATAAAGTGAATATTTAATGCGTATTTTTAATAAAAATTGTAATGTTTAATAGTGAATATTTTCCTCAACTCATCTTATTTATCATTTATTTTTTTTCATAAATTTTTCTTCTCCAATATTTAATAATAAAAAAAAAGAAATTCAGAATTTAACACGATTGCAACAGGGTGAGAATTTCAACTCTCGAAAAATCAAATTTTAATTAAAAAATGCACTAGGTAAATTATAATTGCTACGATAAGTTATTGGGGTCTCTAAGAGTGCCAATAAATTGACCCAATTAAAAGAATTACTTCAATTTGATAACTTAATATATTATTATTATAATTATATTTTTTTATATTTTAATATATATTATTATATAGACGTAAAATAGGAGTATTTTGTGTTGTCAAATTATCATTTTTGTTTCAAAAACTATATATTTATTTCAATATTTGTTGTTTGAAATGGCGAGTAGTAACTGCTCCAACGGTACAACGGTAGATTATGAGAACGCTGTCTACCCAATTTCGTTCAATCAAACGCCCTAATCCAAACCCTAAATTATGCAAATCGTCCTCTCCTACAAAATCAGAAATAAAATTCAATGCCAAACCAAAATCAGAGTCAGATTCATGGTGTGTTTATCTCATCCTCTCCACCAACCATCCAATCAAAACCTACGTTGGGATCACAAACAATTTCCCTCACCGGTAACTCAATTTTCCGATGTTCCCAGCTCAATCATTCCTCTCTGTTAACTTCAAATTTCGATTAATTTGTAATCTGATTCTATGGGTGCTGATTTTTTTTATTTTTTTTGTGCTTATGTGTGAAAAGTGTCGTGCTTTTTGTATCCTTGTGTCTTATGTCTTTCCCATTCCAAGGTAAATCACAATGCCTTTGTTCTGTAATGTAAAATTTCATAGGACTTTTTGAACTCCAGTTTGTGAAACTAGTTATGCTACAGGTTAATGAATGCAAAAATCCTTACTTTAATGAGTTCTCATACACCCAATTCAATTTTTGTTCTTTTGATCTAGCTGATTTTGCAATTCTTTTGATTTTACAAAACTGATGTCTGCAATTTACACCCAAGTTAAAGTAATAATAGACGTTTGATTCGTACTTAATTGGTGCAGTTTGAAGCAGCACAACGGGGAACTTAACGGTGGTGCAAAGGCATCCCGTGCTGGAAGGCCTTGGATTTGTGCATGCATCATTTGCGGTTTTACAGACCGAAGTGAGGGTATGTGTCTGATTTTGTGTTCTTTTACTTACCTTTTACATGATTGCTTTTCTGTTGTTATAGATTATTTCGATTTATGTTTTTTTTTTTTGGTAGGTACTATTTGTGACAAGCTGCTAATTACATGATGTAGTTGTATTGTAGTTTCTGTGTCATATGTGAACTCTACCCTTAACTAAGGACCTCATGGTGATTTAGATGCTCTGAACTGAACTTAAAAGTCAGCTGGTTTCTACCTCTATTCAATTGAATCTTTGTTAGGACTAGTAGAAAGTTATAGGAGGGAGCTAGTTGATCAATTTCCCGTTCTTTCATTCATATAACCTTGTGATGGTACTCAAGTTAACTTGATGGCTTAAAAGAAGTCGGATTACTCACCAGTAAGGGCTTTGTTGTCTTTCCTTTGCATCCACCCGACTCATTCTGAGGACTAAATTCAGTTCTCAGGCTGTCCTTGCTGTATTTGTGGATTATCTTATTTGTTACAACTTACAAGCTTTAGAAATTGAATGTCCTGCAGAAAGAGGACCTTCTTTGTGTCCGGAGATGTTGTTTTCATGAAACTACCTTCCATTTCCTTATTCTCCTGTGCACAAATTTCTATCTTGATCAAGTTCCTGACTTTGGGAATAATACCAATTCCTTTACATCTTCAATAATCATAAAGATCCTTTTCAATCAAGTTTGAATTTTTTCGTTTGGAATCAGGTCTCTTCTACTTCATTTTTATTTACTTTCTTTTTTTCTTTTCTTTCATCATTGAGCGAAAAGTACGAAAAAAATCAGATTGATTTTTTGATCAAAAGTACTATGTGAAATCCTCGTTTTTTTTCTCTTTCTCTATCCCTATCTCGTAGATAGAGCGTTTGAATCAATATGGAACTCTTTCTTCTGTATCTGGATGAGGAAATAGATTACTAATTGACAGATAACCCAATAAACTAATTAATTTATGTTATATGTAATAGAATAATTTATTTTTACTGTCAAAAATGGGGTACTTTTTTAGCTGTAGTAATCTGATGTAACTGAGTGCTGAGATGAGAAATAAGATGAAAATTATTTATTGATTTATATTTCTCATTTTTACTGTATTACCCTGTAATCTGTTGTCCTGTTTGATAGCCATTTTCATCCAATGGTGATTGGTAATTTGGGGAATTTTTTTCTGTGCATTTGTAGTACCCTGAAGCCATTCTTGCAACATTATAATCCAGCTATCTTTTACTGAATTGACTGGGATATTGTTTCTAAGCAAGATTGTCTCATCCTGTTATGTTTGATCTGTTAAGGATTTCAGTATTGGCAGCAGTTTCTCATAACTAAGAAGTTTAAGCATTTTTGTTTCGTTTTTGTACATCATTGTAGCTAGTATATTTGAATCAAAATGGAAAGCTATCTCAAGGAGAGCTCCCCGCAAAAATAAAAATGACCATCTCTCCCAACAAAGTGAAGATCCATCATCACCCCTGCTGCAACACAGACAAGCAGCTTTGAAAAAAGTGAAAGATTCACTCCACTGCACTCACTTAGAATTTATTTGGCATTTGGATCCATTGTGATTCAACTGCCAATGTATTGTGTATGTGTTTTAATCAATTGCACAAAGTTCATTTGGATCCATTGTAATTCAACTGCCAATGTATTTAAGAAAAATTTCAGATGCAATTTAAAATTTCTTAAAAATTATAAGATCAAATGAGTAGAGTTTAAATCAAAAGTAAGATCCACTAAATTTTTATGGTTTTTAATAAATTTAATTAATAATAAAAAGAAGGTGTGTTGCTAACATTTTTCTGGTTCAATAAGTCCATTTTTATCAAGGCTTAAAATATTGCCCATAATCACAAAACTAGTACGATACACATTCATTCATATAAATAAATTTGATAGATCTTTTAAGAACGTTTTTTATAAGAATTTTGCATTTCACTTGTTCAGTTAAACCATGCAAAATCACATTCTTGAACCTATCTCTTTAAAAGGATTCACAACAATAAAAATTAAATATATGCATGTGTAGCAAAAAAAATTACTTTTTTAACTAAATATAGCTAAACCAAAAAGTGTTTTAAAAAAAATACCAAATGACTTGTGGTGTAGTAGTGAGCAGGGTTATTGTATATATTCACCATTTTCATTATATTAAAAAATAATACAATTTATAATATATAAAAAAAATTACAATTTTATTGTAGTTAATTTTTACTATTATAGATAATTATTTTAATTTTAAAAAACAATTAGGTTAGTTATATACAAATAAAAAGGGAATCCTTTATTAATGTTGTAGATGAATTATAAATTTATTTATGTTAGTATTTAAGTGAATATTACATAATATATTTGTATTGTTTAAATTTGTGAAGTACGATATAAATATAAGAATGTTTGATAAGCATTAGTGTATGATATGCTTCAAACATGATCCCTCTGCAACTTTTCTTATTTTCAAATATTATTAAACATAGAACCATCTTTTTAATTATAAGATTTGATTCAGTTGATCAGAGAGGTTTACTCTTAACAATAGAAAAAACAAAACACAAGTCTTGCCTAATAAAAATATTAAAATCATGCTTCTAGTTATGATTCCTTCAAACTTAATTAAAAAAATAAAATAAAAAACATTAGTGTTACTCGAATTGCACATCGTGTAAACATTACTCCAAATAGTGTATTCTATAGGATTCGGACATTCTCTATTTGATACTGATACATATACTTTTCAATCTTTTTTTATAAAAAAATAAAATATATTTATATATGATTATATAAAATGATGTTTTTGTATTTTATATAAAAGTAATATGTATCACGTATACACGACATATACATACAATAGTGTGGTTGAAAAGTAGTAATTTTTATCCTGAGATAAAATTAGAAAGTGAAAAAACTGTAACTTATGAAACTAAGCATCATCGTTTAACGATTTTTTTATCATGATGGGTTATTTTTTTTTGTTTTTACTAACATGGGTTCGTTTAAAAAAAATTACAAATTTAGGCAAGTCGTGCCAATTCGGCACGACTTCATATGCAGAAGTCGTTTCAATTAGACACGACTTCTGCCATGTCATACTAAAGTCGTACCAACTTGACACGACTTCTGCCCTGTCATACTGAAGTCGTGCCAACTTGTCACTTCATTCTCCAGACCATCTGTCACTTCATTCTCCAGACCATCAGATTCCTTACACGTATAACTTTTTACCTTCTCCTCCAAGTACTTTTTCCACTCCACTAAATATATTTGGAATTTCGGCATTCACCCCTCTTTTTGCATATAATCCAACATCACTCATGCACTATCAACCCACAATGCTCTCACCAACATCTCATAATGAAGCCAATAACAACGATGATGAACATGTCGTTGATGATCCTACGAAGACTTCGACGACAAATACGAAGATCACATTGTGTCACGTATTCCCATAAATAATTTACTTTTAGTTTAACTTTATAGTTTTATTTTATATCTTGTAATGAATATTACTAATTTGTTTAATTCTAATTAATCTTTTCTCCTTATTACGTGTTCTGTAAAATCATTATTTCTCAAGCTATTTATTTTGCAAATTCACAACAATAATTTTCTATTTATTTTCCAAATACAATAAATTTTCATTTATGTAGTTATTTCCAAATTCAATAACAATTTTCTTCATTTTTTAATTAATCAAATAATCAAGTTATTGTATTACATTACCGTCAAACATGATCCATACACGATTATCCAATTTTTTGTTCCTTAAAACTAACACTCTTAAAAAATTATGTATCAAATTAATTTTTAACATTACATAACCTATTACCTAATATATAAAAAAAATTAAAAAAAAAATTATGATGTGGCAGAAGTCATGCCAACGAATTCTGTATGATAGGACAGAAATCGTGCCTAAATGGGACGACTTCTGCCTATGAAGTCGTACCGAATTGGCACGACTTGCTTAAATTTGTAATTTTGTTTAAACGTATCCATTTTGGTAAAAAAAAAAATTAAAAAAAATCTCTTTTTAACATGTAATGTGTATTAAATAAAAAATAAATAGCAGTAATAAAGATGGTCATAAAAATGATTTGAGAGCTGTAAGAAGGTGGCCCAAGGCGGCGTATTCCTCAAACGCCCTAACATCAACCCGACACCGGATGAACTCCGGCAGGAACAGGGAAAGGCTGGTACCCATCACAAACACCACTGTCAAGGGCCCCGACACAAACCTCGGCAACCGCCACCTGCCGGTTAGCGTCGTCTTCAACGCAATCTCCGCCACCAAGCAGATTCCATGAAGGAGAAAGAAGCACGTCATTCTGAAGGTGGGCTCCAATCTCCCCAAGTAGAACAGTATCAACTCGTGCATCAAACCCGACACCACAAAGGTGCCCATCACCGCCGGCAGTGGGGCCCACCTGGAACCGACAACCTTCGATGCGCCTTTCAGGGTCGGCTCGTACACCGTTGGTCGGAGTATGCTGGTGACCATGAGATTCCATCTCCTCCCCCAGAAGTCTTGCAGTGAGGTTGAGCACAGTGGATCCTTGAACTGCGGCTCCAGCTCTATCCCCAACGTGCTTTTCGCCATTGCTGCAACCACTGCCAAGATTATCTCCAGCATGAAGTAGATGTGGAAACAGTACATGCACATAATCACCTTCGGGTTAATGCTCTCACTGTAGTCATATATCTTCACCAAAACCCCCAAAGCAACGCCCTTTAGGGCATACCCTACAAGTGGGGTACCCCCATTTACGGAAGACAGGTTTTGTTTGGGTTGGCTAGCAGAATTTGGCTTTTTTGAAGAAGGGTGGGTGTCAAAACCGGAACTTTTTGATGGATCTGGATGTGGGGTTTTACCATTTTTAGTTGAAGAATGTTGGGTGTGTGTAGAACCTGGTGCGTTTTGTTGGATCTTGATGGGGAGGCACGCCACGGCCACAAAACGTGGAAGAGAGATGAATTGGCCGGAGGAGAGAGGTCCCTTGTCGAAAGCAAAGAGCAAGAGCTTGAAGTTTGCAAGCCAGCCGAGGAAGAACCCTATGGTGCCAGACAAATGTACAGAAGAAAAGCTTAGAGGAAGCACAATGTATAAGAAGATGATGGGAAGGAGAAGGAGGAGTCGTATTGTTCCTGGAGGAACAACCTTGCGGATCCAATAGCAGTAGCATAAAGAGATGACAACTGGGGGCCACACTTTCATGAGAGTCACAATGTCACCCTCCATACCTGCTCAATCAATCAATGCAAGTATGAAGAAACCAGATCGTGATGTTATCTTCTCCAGAATCCAAACTCTGAAGGCTGAGAGCAATTCTCAACTTTTGAGGCTTCACAAGATTGGAGAATCATCTGTGAGCAAGTGTTGTTAGTTTTGAATCTCAAAGTTTGCTGCATCAATTTATAATGCACATAACATTAAAATTGTAAAATTTAATCTGCATTTATGATTTGCTTTCCTATTCGTTATCAATGGGACCAACTCATATTAATTGGGAATAGTGTTCACTCTTTGGTTTAGATACAGAGTTTAGGAAGCAGCCATTTATGATGGAGATATTATAATTGCAAGCCATTTAGGGAATGTCAATATACCTTGCCCTGTGTAGTACCAACGGATCTTGCAGCAGTGACTTTTGAAAATCAATGAAATTGAATGTCTTTTTCATTCCTTTATTGATGCTCAATCCCCCAACCAAAGCATTAAAATGATGATGATGATGCTCAATCTCCCCAACCAAAACATTAAAATGATGATGATGATGATGTGTTCCTTAATTTTGTTGAGGATTTGGGTGATGATCTAAATAAGAGATGAAAAGCATTGGCTAATATTGGAGGAACAATAGCTGCAGATGGTAAATAGGCCTGTTGTGGAAAAACCAGAACTGTTTGTTTGACTTGGTTGACTTCTTTTCTCAGCCGTTGGATGCATCTACAAAGCTATGGCACAAAGAACATGGCTGGAGAGATTCCAACTCATTTCCCACCTTCAATCAGAAATCCATCATAAAAAATAGAAAAAGGAAAAACAATTATTGAAATTTCATAAAAGGCCTAATAATTATATGAATGTGGAGCTATGAGGCTCGGACACTTCTCTTAAATGGGCGTATCCGTGTTGGACATACGTATTCGTGTCAACACTCGTACGACACTCGTAGGACACTTATCGGTGAAGTGTTCAATTCAAAAAATATTTGTTGAATTTTTTAAAATTCTAACACTGTTCTAACACAATTTTAAAAGGTATAAATACAATAATTTTCTAAAAATTCAAATTTATTGTATTAATTGTTATTATGATTATAAAAATAAGGAACAAATTCTTTTGAACTAGTCATGAAAAATATCTTCCTATTCCCAAAAGAATTCGAAACATACTTTTGAACATAAATATTTATTTTCAATTTATATAATTCAAAATTATATAATATATAGATTCGTGTCATTGTGTCCTACATTTTAGAGATTATACGCATCTCTGTGCCCGTATCCATATCGTGTCAGTGTCTGTATTTGTCTGTATTTGTGCTACATAGGTGCGGAGGAACATGGTATTTTTTATGGCTTAAAATCAGTAGCAAAACTGCTTACAAAAATGACTTTTGTGAATCTGATTCTTTGATGAATCAATTTGATTCTTCCTTAAGCTTCATTCTTAAGCCACTCACTGTGCCATTTGGCTGACTAAGAATGCTACTGAGACTTCATTTGTAAGAGAATTATTGGCTACTGGTTTTTGTTTTCTTCTGCTGATTTTGTTTTTCCTACTTATGAAAAGATACATGCTATTGGGTATAATTTAATATGTTTCACAAATATCTTAAATTATTGATTTTGAAAGTTTTAAATCTTTTCCCCTTTCAGATATGAAAATAGATAATTTAAATAGGTTAAAAATTCATTTTTAGATATTAATTAATGCTTCATACTATCAAATTAATTCTCTTCATATTAAGAATACTGGTTTCCAAAATCTTAACAACACTATTTTCGTATATTAAATTAAAGTGCATTGTCACAATTAATCTCTTTTCTTAAAAAGGAAAACATGTATCATTTTATTTATCAAAAAGAAAATACAAATTAATTATAAGCTATCAACATATCGAGACTAAGAAGAATGAAGCAGAAGATATTTCCTATGAAATTATTTTTCTTTAACCTAGTTTATTATTTTATGCCAATTGCTTCCTGCACCCAACATTTTTTAACATGCACCTCAACATAATTTTAAAATTTCGAAAATGCTCTTTATTCTGAAAATGAAATCTTGAAAGAGATTATTGTATTTCAGAAAAAAAAAATCTATAAACAAAAAATCAAAATCACATTCCAATAAAAAAATTAAGAATTAAAAATAATATTTTCCAAAAAAATAAATCCAGATTATTGTGTTCTGAAAATAAAATTTCAGATATCCCATTTTTTTAAGGGTATTTTCGTCTTTTTCACTGGATTGGGTGCTATGTAATATGGTGCAAAAAGCAATTGCCTGCTTTTATTAAGAGCCTTGTATTTTGGGCCCAATAGATTAAGATTTTGGGCCTTTAAGCCTTTTATCTTGGGCCATGTTAAAGGTTTACATGTCTTCATTGCAAGACTTCAAAACGCGCCACATTTGACTCTTCAAGTTCACGCTGCCATTTGTCGGCTTCTCAATGGAGAGTTTCTTCAGTGAATGATGGATTGCCACGTGTCATCATGTAAATTAAAGAGCAGAAACTGAGTTTAGTATTATATTAACTTTATTTTTATGTAGATACGTTGAATAACATCGACTTTGGTAATTTGTTCAACATTTTTAATTTTTAAAGTCTCAATTTTTTTTAATAATAATTCATCATAACCAAATAAAAAATCATAAAAGTTAAGATCTTATATAGTGATGTTTAATTTTAGTTTTTATATGTATTTTATTAATGTGAATTTGATTATGCTTGATTAGTGATGTTAACTAGTTGAATGGCTAGTACAAGGTTAAAAAATTATTAGGAGGGTCAAATTGATGAGAAAAATACTATTTTTTTTACATAAATAAAATTGATAAATTTCTTAGTCAAATATGACATATTCAAACCTATTAAATTATTATTTTTTATGATTTGAATTGAATAGTATATCATTAAAAAACAATATCCCAATGGAATTGACCTTACAATGGGTTGGACCAAATACCAAAAATCCAATGGACACCTCACCATCTCACCAACCAAAGCCAAAACAATCAAAACAACAAAAATCTAGCAACACTATCATTCCTCTTATAGTCAACAATCATTAGGAACACATACATAACAAATTACTATTGATTTAGATAAGTAATTCAAACATTGGAAACTTTAAATAGTAATATCAACTCATGGTGAAATCTGATTAGGAAGAGGAAACCTTTTATCTTATTGTATAACCAACTAATTTAATATGAAATTTTTTACTTTGACAACTATTCGATAAAATGTATCAATTTATAATTGTAATGTGACAAAATATAATTTTAAAATTGTTTCATCTCTTTACGTGTGGTTCACATCTTACAAAACATTCTTTCTTTTTTCAGTTGTAATTTGATGTAAAATTGTCAACATATCAACACTCGTATCTAATATTTGCATCAAAAGAGTTTGGAAGGTGTGAAAGTTAGAAATAATAATGAAGACTGGCTCGATCTGCATTTTGCAGACTAAACGCGGGGCGGACCAGCTCTCATTGTGAAAGTTAGGGATGACAATGAAGGGTAGCCTGCCCATGTGTTTAGCCTGCAAAATGCGGATCGAATTTGTGACTTTCGTGTAAGGAGTACAAAGTCATTTTACTGACATATCCCATATAAGAGATAATCTCTAAATTGACCCGCATAACCCGCTTACCATTGTTATCTCTTATGGAAGTTAGAGATGGAAGTTAGAGATGGAAGTTAGAAGGTGACTTTCTAATATGGTGAAGGGCAGTTCCACATTTAGCTAGTTGGGTCCAAAACTAAAGTAATTGGGGTGGTTTCATCAACACAAAAGAACAAAACATTTCATTAATTTCTACATAGGAGTAGAAATAGTTTACACAATGCATGTAATTTCCCAACCCAATTTGAGAAATTTAAACTGTTTTTGGTTTATTTGTAAACAACATGTTTGACAAATGAATAATTTTGTCTGAACATGACATTGGGTCTTAAATTATGATTTTGAGTATTTTTCAATATCATGTCACAGAAAAATTAATTATTTTTTTAAGAAACAACTTATTCAGTGCTATTAAGTTATGAATTTCATATTAAAATATACTAGTCACTAAAAGTGTTCCAAACAAGTTAGGTCATTAAATTAAAGAAAACGCTGTCTAAATAAATAAGTAAATAAAAACGTTTGAAAATAACGTAACGTGATCATTAATTATTAATTAAACTTTTTACGTTATGAGCGAAAATAAATAAAAACTCAGTAAATTGTATATCTTATTCTATTTAGGTTAAATAATAAATATTTTTTTATGTTAATGTAAAATTGATTTTTATTTTTAGTCTAAATTTTAAATTTTTAAAATATATGAAAACCATTCGAATGAAATTATTAGCAATTTCTTTACATTTTAAACGATTTTTTAATGTAAATTAAAATATTAACTATTTCATACTAACTTATTATTAAATGGATCTTATAATATTATAATAACCATTTTTTATTATATATAAAAATACTGTTAAAATTTATAATAATTTTTTATTATACATACTTTAAAAAATTATTATTTTTAACATAAACCAAAAGTTAGTTTTAAATTTATAATAAAAAGACCAAAAATATATTTAATATTTATTCTATTGTATTAGGTGACAAACTAAATTAACTTGTCAAAGAAGGAAAAAAAAAGAAAAATGAGATGAAAAGTTGAAGTACATGACATGTGAACCCAACCCGTGAATATTCTTAATTGGCATGACCCAATTTAAGGGCACACCAAACCTTCATAAACAAACAACAATACAAACACCAGAATCATCTTCTTTCCTTTCTCTGCACTTTCCAGAAAACAAACGTGAGAATTACGTTAATTTTGTATAACATTTTACTTTATAAAAAAACTATATGATAAAATAAATAAAGCCATTATGATAAAAAATATTAATCTATCAAAAAAATGGACCTTTAGATTCTCGTAAGGAGTGTTACGAGACTCAGACACTTCTCTTAAATAATGTATTCGTGTTGGACACACATATCATACCCGATACTCGTACGATACTTGTAGAAAACGTATTGATAAAATGTCAAATTAAAAAAATATTTATTGCATTTTTGACAATTCTAACATAATTTTTTAAAAAATACATTAATTTTATAGAAACTCAAACTATATAATTTTTTATCATAATTTTAAAAGTAAAAAATAAATATTTTTTGAACCAACTATGAAAAACATTTTTTTCTAAAAATAAATAAATTAAAAGATACTTGTGCACATAAATCTTTATTGTTAATTTATATATCATAATTATATAACATATAGATTTGTATTCCCATATCATACCATTTAAAAATTATATGTATTTTCGTATCATATCTGTATCTGTATATATATCTATGTCTATATCTATGTTCGTATTCACGTTCATGTATTTATCTGTATCTCTATATTCGTGTTCATATTTACCTTATATCGTATCTGTATCCGTATTGTATAAATAGAAGAAGTGGGTCCCTACTTTTTTTTTTTTTTTTTTCTGTGTAATTTGTAGAGAGGGACAGAAATTCACATCTCCCAAGACACGAGCATTTAATTTTAATAATAAATGATGAAACGTTTGCACATATTTTTGCAATCCCATGATAAAACAACAAACATTGTGATTTTTGTAACACTCAGAAACACATTTCTCTGTGTTTTTTTTGTTTGGTTTGGTTTCATCTTTCTATCTTGTTCTGCTTCATCTCCACCTTCCCTTCTTTGATTCACATATTCCAAAAAGGCACACACAACACACAATTCAGATGGAGTACCTCTACCTCTCTTGCAGAGCCCAATCCGCAGTTTCAACCTCCGATTCGGTGTCTTCTTCCAAACCCACCAAAGATAAAGAGAAGGAGAAAACCAGCAGCAGCATCAAGATCCAAGAGTTTCACTACAGTGACCTCGAAGCTGCCACCAATGGCTTCTCCGACCGCAAGCTCCTCGGCAAAGGGAGCCACGGCTATGTCTACAAGGCGGTGGTTCACGGCCGTCCCGTCGCGGTCAAGCGTCCGTCGCGCTCGCACCATCACGGGGTGGTTCCTCGCCCTGTGTCTTCCTCCGCGCCGCTGGAGATCACCAACGAGGTGGACAACGAGATCGACATCTTGTCGAAAATCCAGAGCCCCAGGTTGGTGAATTTGGTGGGTTTCACGAACGATTCAAGAGACAGGCTTTTGGTGGTGGAGTTCATGAGCAATGGCACCCTTTACGATGTTCTTCATTCCTCTCCCAGAACTCCCAATTGGGGTAGGAGGATTCGTTTGGTTCTGCAAACTGCAAAAGCCATTGACACTCTTCACTCCTCCACCCCTCCTGTGATTCACCGTGACATAAAATCTGCCAACGTTCTCATCGACCGCAGCTACAATGCCAGATTGGGTGATTTTGGTTTGGCTTTGAGAGGCCATGTTGATGACTACAGACTCAGGTCCACTCCCCCTGCAGGCACCATGGGCTATCTTGACCCTTGTTATGTCACCCCTGATAATTTGAGCACCAAAACTGATGTTTTCAGCTTTGGGATTTTGCTGTTGGAGATTATAAGCGGAAGGAAAGCCATTGATATCACCTATTCACCACCTTCCATTGTGGATTGGGCTATTCCTCTCATCAAGAAAGGGAAGTTGTTGGGTGTTTATGATCCCAGAATTGCACCTCCCAAGGATCCTGTTGTGAGGAAGCAGTTGGCTGTGATTGCTGCCAAGTGTGTGAGGTCTTGCAGGGAGAGGAGACCTTCCATGAAGGAGGTTGTTACTTGGCTCTGTGGGCTGTGTAAGCTGGTGCCTCTTCATTCGTGGAATGGTTTCAACAACCCTTGCATGATGGTTGAGACTGTGGGGCGCCCTGTTGAAGCAAGAAATGGTCAATTCAGTTCCAGGCTTGTGGAGGAGGGAAATTTTGATGCTTTGGATGCGAGGTTGTCCAAGTCTGCAATGAGGTATTCCCGGAGGGTGTATTCTGATTTGGGGTTCAGCAGCAACTTGATGGACTTGATGGCTACCACTGAGGAGCCTGAATTTCTGAGAGATGCTGATGGGGTGGAGCATGGTTCTAAATCTGCTGAACAAGTTTCTAGCTCCAGGTTTGGCAGTGGAAGATATTCCATAAGAGGGAGGAACCTGTACCGGCCATGTGGCAGTGACAAGGATGCCTTTGGCTTGAGTAAAGGCCAGATTGTTGTAGGTCAGAGGGAGACCACTTCAACACATGAAGGTGTTTCTGGTTCAAATTCGAAGAATTTGAACTCTCTGGCTGTTGCTGAGGTTGTCTAGTTAATTAACTGCTTAAACATTTGATTGGAGTGGCTTGTGAGCTTTTCTTGCTTGCAAATTGTGTAGATTGTTGTTAGTTCATTACTTGTGGATTTCAGAAATGATCTCTTAATTTTTAGTAGGTTTTTGGCCCCTTAACCTGGTTCAAAAAGCTTTGCCAAAGGTTTTGTTTCCTCCTCATGAACAAAATGCAAAAGCCAATGTATGAATGATTCAGGAACACATGACTGCTGTTGTGTTACATTACAGATACATGAAGCTGCTGCTGAAAAATTGTAAAAACTGTGCCATTGCTTGTTGGTTGAATAACCTGTTTGTATGCAGCAGCTCAAATAAATTTTCAATACCAGCACTTGTGTGGTCCTTTTTTGCAATTCTTTTACCAGCTTTTGGTTTTTTATCTGTCAACTTCTGGGCTTATTTCAAGTAAGATTTTGAATCATGGCCTCTTGTATTATGCTGTATTTATTACCTTATCATTCTTTTATTCTTTCTTCATCCTCCCATGGCATCACCAAAATCTTTCAGCAGTCGTTATCTCATCTGTTTTTGAACAAGGTTTCAATAAATCAATTACAAGATGCAATTAAGAATTACCCTATTGCGTGTTAAAGGCATGCTAGCAAGAAAGAGATTTCTTGGCAAGTAGTTAAATTTGCATTGAAGTTGCACTGTATTTTAATCAAGCAAATATCATTAACCTTGCCCAAAGTTTGGTTTCAGAAAATTGTGGCGTAGATTAATATGGTAGTTTGGCATATAAAGATAATTTGAAGAAAACAAAGAGAAAGGGACAAAAGATTAAGGTCTCTGCTTCCATGAGTGGTGGTGTCTAATGGGTCCCACCCGATAGCAAAGTTTGGGTTCGTCATGTTGTGATCACTCTGCAAGGAATTTGCATTATCACAAAATTGCAACTGCTTAGGTAACACTAACAGAGACAGCTACGTTGCAGTAAGTGGGAATATTGAAGTTTCCGGTTCCTTTTCTCAGCAGTACAACTTCTATGTCTGTTACTCTGTTCCTATTTCACATGCAACTCTTTTTAGTTTTAGGAGACTACTAAGAATTTAAATTTAAGTATAAAGTGAATTTCATCTACTTATACTATAAAATATCTTAATCTTTAGTGAATCTAAGATCTTTAACATATTTTCTGATGCTGAGATTGTCAACTCGTGCGTGAGATTATATATTTATAAGTGATCTGATGCTGAGATTGTCAACTCGTGCGTGAGATTATATATTTATAAGTGATCTGATAACGCTTTGATAGCTAGTGACTTGATAAGTCTAACAAACTTTCATTAGGATAAACTACACTATCATAACATATTAAGAAGTGAACTTTAGGTCTATCACGAAAACTTATACTATGAAATATCCTAATTTACAGTTGTCGAAGTGAGATCTTCAATATAGAAGTGAGATCTTCAATATAGACTAACAAAATTATGTTTTGTCTGTTATTTTTTTTACTTATAGATAATTTGTTCAATATTGAATTTACCATTAATTTGGTATTTTATTCTACCAATAGTTTAGTTTGAAATACATCATAATTCACTAAACTTTACAAAATAGCTGCACTTTCACTTGTATACTTAAAAAATCTTGCTTTCTGTAATACAATTTTAAGAGTATGTTATGACCAGCCACAAAGAGGGGTATATGACAAACACAGTGAGGTTTTGGGTTATTGTTGTGAGGCTTCTGTTTGTTGAAAATGTTTTTAAAATAAAACTTTTATATTTTAATTGTCAAAGTTTACTCTTTGCTGTTGGGTAGTGAGGCCCGGTGGTTGGAAACAAATCAAATCAAATGAAATAAAGTGAAGTTATGTTCCTTAATAATAATATTATTATTATATTTAAGATCAATCAGCAATGCATTTGCATTGCATGAGTAGGTGTGGTGGTGGTAACCCTAACCCACGTTTGATTCTCAAATTAACAATCATTCATACAAAGCCCTCCCTTTTGTTTTTTTAAGCCTTCTTCTATGTTGGTTTATACCAATCATTGCAATTGCCAAACACAACCTTTCATCATGAATCTTAACACTCACTCCATATCCATCCATCTATTTCTTCAATAACAGATATCAAATTTTTTATCGATAAAATAGTATGAGACACTTAGAGGTCTTTCAACCTCTGAGAGAATGTCCAACAAACACTACAAGAAAATCATTAAATGGAACCAAATTTTAGAAAAAAAAAATATTAGTCACTATATTAACTAAATTACACATACTATTATATACTATTATAAGATATAATAAAGACAAATAAGAGAGAAAAAGAATGACAAAGGACATGAGAATGAATATCTATTTTATTTTTCAATTAAAATCAAAATAAATTGTCTAAATATATATAAACAATACACTCATTCTAGGTCTAGCTAAAAAGAGAGAATGAAAAATAAAGAGTCAATCAATAAATAGCAGAATCAGAACAAACAAAATAAAGGTTATACACTTCTATAAAGAAAAATAACTAAAAATTACAAAAGACACAATTAATATTAGCATCTTTCAATAACTCGTGTATTCATTTCCTTTAATACATACCAATAAAAAATAACTAACTTTGTTAATTTTGAATTTGGATTTTTTTTTCCCTAAGTTCAAGTGTACACAAAATATCCCTTTCATAGATTGAAAACAACAGTTCATACCTTTTTTATGACCCTGAGAGGAATTTTGAGGTTTAGTGTTAATTAAACTTAAGTTGTTCTGTGGGAGCTGAAGATAATAATAACCAAGTTGAATTGGTGTTACCCAAGAAAATGACTACACAGACACCAAATTATCCTCATTGGTGCAGGCAAAATGGTTTAGTGCAGACAATGGAATCCACTGTGAAGACAAATAAGATTAGGTTGTATAAAGTGTTGCTTCATTATCCAAGAAATGAGAAGAATGTGACTGTCTTTTACCGTTTAACTCTTAGCTACAAACAGGTAAGAAAATAGATATTCCCTTTCCTTATCTTAAGGCTTTACAGCTCACAAACTTGCTTATATTTCTCTTTACATGTCTTGTACTTATCTTCTGAGATGGATGTGGAATAAGTATAATACATAGTTCACTCAACATCCCTTATTACAAGTAATATCCCTTATTACAAGTAATTTCTAAGCCAATGCATAAGTTGCAATTACCCCAAATCTTTGGAAATTTATTAGAGGGATTGTGTTTGTTTGAGATAGGGCTTATAATTTAGCTTATTTTAGTAAAATTTTCTTCCATCTCCATATCTTCCGCTTACATCTCTATGTTTGAAAAATCGATTTTAAATAATTATAAATAAAGTACAATTTCGTTTTTTTAAATAATTTTAGTTGTACTCTCATACCTTTCTTCCTCTTAATTGTGACATTTCCATTCTTCTGCATCTGCAACGTTGAAAGAACAATTTTATTATTTGAACGTGTAAGAGAATTGACAAAAATATCTATTTTATTCAATGTTTTCACTCCATTTTTGCACCCCATTGGTTTTTTTTTTCTCTTGAATATTGTAGCTTAAAAAAATGCACAAAAATAAAACTACAACCAGTAAAAATACTACAAAACTTACCTCAATTACCAACATTCTTTACCGTCACTATCATCTACTATAAGCAACTACTACCATTTCAATAAATAAAAATACCACATTCTTCATTCACTACAAGACAATCATGAAATATAAACAAATTTTTAGAGACCAAATAATTAGTTGCAATAGTAACTAAATTAGAAACTATTTTAGAAACTAAAAAAAATTGGTTTCTAAATTAATTTATATTATTGTTAAATAGTTTCTAAATTGGTATTTAATTAACAACCAATGTTTTTGCTACCAAATTTAGAAACGAAATAATTGGTAGTTAAAATCTTGGTTGCTAATTAGATATCAATTTAAAAATATTTAACAATAATATAAATTAATTTAGAAACCAATGTTTTTTTTAGTTTTTAAAATGATCTCTAATTTAGTTACTATTGCAACTAATTATTTTGGTATCTAAAAATTGATTTTTATTTCATGATTTTCTTGCAGTGATTATTATACTTAAAAAAAAATTATTAAAATTAAAAATATATATAGAAATAGAGAAATAAGGTATGGGTTGTTGAGTGAGAGAATTACCTTAGTATATTTTTTTCCTTTTACCCTTTTAAAAAGAATTATAATATATTAACACCTATATTTTTTATATAAGCAGTTATAACTCAATATTATTATTTTAATATTTTTTATATCATTTTATTATAAATTTATCTTTTATTATATATATTTAAATACATCAAATCAAAATGGTATATAACTCTCCAAAGCATCATTTCTCTTTTTGAAAAACTTTACTCCTAGGACTAATAAACCTCCCTCTCTCTTTTTTTCCTGCGAGGGAAAAGGGTAATGATCAGTGTATGGAAGCTTGGTTCTGCAAAGGTCGAAAACACAAAGTCAAAAAGTTCCAAGAATTTCATCAAGAGACACTCCTTTTCTGTCTGTACGTAACTTCCAATCAGAATCCTTATACCACTCTTCATAGAGGAAAAAGAAGACTAGTCAATTATTTTTTTTTTATCAATTTTATATTACGTAAATAAACTATGATGCATTCATTACACACTAAAAATTTAAAAATATACAATAATATATATATTTCATGTACAATAATAAATTAAAATAATTTTTTAAAATGTAGAAAGAGATATTTGAAATTAAACAAATAGATATTTGAAAAAACCAATGTTTTTCCTTAATGTCACACAACAAGCAAATCATAAAAA
This sequence comes from Phaseolus vulgaris, assembly GCF_051622355.1. Taxonomy (NCBI): domain Eukaryota; kingdom Viridiplantae; phylum Streptophyta; class Magnoliopsida; order Fabales; family Fabaceae; genus Phaseolus; species Phaseolus vulgaris. The sequence goes on along the minus strand of NC_143508.1, from coordinate 1,003,630 downwards.
TAAATAAATTTCAAACACAATCAAATTATGGAAGAGACAACTTTGAAATCATAAAAGAAACAAACACAACAATAGACAAAACAATTCCTTTTAATTTTATGTAATAAAAATATATATTTCAAAATTATGAAAAAGACAACTTTGAAATCATAAAAGACACAAACACAACAATAGACAAAACAATTCCTTTTAATTTTATGTAATAAATAATATATTTAAAAATAATTGATGAGAAATAGATTTATTATTATCCTATTCCGTTTTATCTCGATTCATCGTTTGCTCGTTGTAGTAAAATAAGTTAAATTTTTTGACTCCACCTCTCCAAAAAAAAATAAAGTAGTGGGTTGACTCATCAAATTTTTTAAATTTTATATTTTTAAAATTAATTTAATATATATATTAATTAAAAAACATTTAATCATATAAATATTTTCTAAATTTTTTATTAGATAAACTAAAATAATTATTGTATTTCTATATTAAATTATTTTATTATAATTAATAATATATATCTGGATTATTCAAAACTCATGATACCTAAAAGAGGTAGTGATGTGACTCGGTGACATCATAAATAACTGTGATTATTATAATTTTTTGTTACAACTTTCAGATGAATTAATGATCCCGCGCAAACTGTTGTAACACCTAAATTCTGTTGTCAACATTAAATACTTCATATAATGAAAAGATTTTCTTTAACAAATAATACTTCATAATGAAAAGATTTTCTTTAACAAATAATACTTCATAATCAAAAGATTTTCTTTAACAAATAATACTTCATAATGAAAAGATCTTCTTTAATAAATAATAGTTCATAATTTAATAAATAATAGTTCGTAATTTAATAAATAATAGTTCATAATGAAAAGATTTTCTTGAAGAAATAGAAAGAAAATAATTGAATAAAAAAAAAGAAAAAATAGAAATAGGAAAAATGAAAAATGGAGAGTGGTTGGTAAGTGTGAGGGGTCGGAAGCGGAGAAAGGGAAGACTATAAATACAAAGAGGAAGCAAAGCATGCGATGATTGGAAAAGAAAGGCATCCGAAGAAGCACAAAACAGACGCACGCGGAAAGAGAGAGAGAGAGGATCGAGCCTTCCATTCCGCGGTGCCCTCGGATCGGAATAACAGTTTCGTTCGCATTTCTATTCCCTCTCTTCCTCATTCTCCAATCCTCTCTTCTTCTTCTTTCTCTCCATTTCCAATTTCATGTGCTGTCTCTTTCTTTCAATTTTCTACGCTAATTTCTCTGGAATTGAAAGAAGAAGAAGAAGAAGAAGAAGAAGATGAGCGTTATTTCTCGGAACATCTGGCCGGTTTGCGGCAGCCTCTGCTGCTTTTGCCCCGCCCTGCGCGAACGCTCCCGCCATCCTATCAAGCGTTACAAGAAGTTTCTCGCCGACATTTTCCCCCGCACTCCGGTACCTATCAATTCGATTCAATTTCTCATTCATTCATTCATTCATTCATCAAATTGCTCATGATTCCAGGGCGAGGAACCGAATGAGCGTATGATCGGCAAGTTATGTGAATACGCCGCAAGGAATCCTCTCCGCGTCCCTAAGGCCTCTATTTCTTCTCTTTTTCCTTCTAATTCTTGTGTATCTATCTATTTTATATATATATATATATATATATATATATATATATATATGTATAATAAATAACTGCATGTTTTCGTTTGTTTCAGATAACGAGCTATCTGGAGCAGAGGTGTTATAGGGAGTTGAGAACGGAAAACTACCAATCCGTCAAAGTTGTTATATTGATTTATAGGAAGTTGTTGATTTCTTGCAAAGACCAGATGTGAGTGAACTAGTTGAGGAGCTTTCGATTAAATGACGCTGTATATGTTCTTTGTATCTGCATGTTGTATAGCCTCTCTTGTGTAGTATGAAAATAGCTTCCTGAGGAAAGAGGACAATCTCATATTCGCCTTCTTACTTCAGGCCTTTGTTTGCGAGTAGCTTGCTTGGCATCATACAGATTCTTCTTGATCAATCACGGCATGACGAAGTGCAGATTTTAGGTTGCCAGACTTTGTTTGACTTTGTGAACAATCAGGTGGGGGATTTTTGGTAGGTTTGCTATTTACGAGTTTGAAGTACGTACAACGATTGAAGTTTTTTAGTGCGGATGCTTCAAATGCATGGGATTTCTTGTTTGTGCAGAAGGATGGTACTTATATGTTCAATTTAGATGCGTTTATTGTAAAACTCTGCAATCTAGCTCAAGAAACTGGCGATGATGATTTCAAAATACAACAGTTACGTGCTGCTGGCCTTCAAGTCCTTTCGTCAATGGTAATTAGAATGTTACTCGGACATATGCTGCTTACTGTTGTGTGCTCCTTTCATTGCTGATTCATTTTTCAACACGCCAAACATGATAAAGTTATCAAGGAAGAGGTGATGCAGCGCTGAAGTGAAACTGATACAACTGGTTTCATGTTTTACAGGTTTGGTTCATGGGAGAATTTACTCATATCTCTGTGGAATTTGACAATGTAAGTTAGCAGTATGTTTACTTGACAATGTAAGGAATTTTCCCTTACTCTTTTGATCAATTTAATTATGCTAGTTCTGATTGTTTAACACGTAACAAATTGACTCTATGAGTGAAAATCACCTCTATTGACTGAAATCATTTGTCATATGAATTTGGCTTTCTCATAGACCATAGTTTGTAACCCCCCTGGAATAATAGTTCCATTGGGTTATTTGTCTTACATTTCAGTATGCATCTTGCATTTGACAGATTTACGCGTCTCTTGTTACCTCAGGTTGTTTCCGTTGTTTTAGAAAATTATGGGGATGTCCAACAAGAGTCTCAAAATGAGAACGCAATGAGGCTTTATTCTTGGAGAACGATAGTGAATGACAAAGGAGAACTTAACGTGCCTGTGTAACTGCACTTCTTATCATAATTGCATATGTTTTGAGTTGCTCAGCAGTTTTAAATCACTATTAACTACTTTTTCTCCTCCTCCACAGGGATGATGCCCAGAAACCAGGATTTTGGTCACGGATTTGCGTACAAAATATGGCAAAGTTAGCTAAGGAGGGTACAACAGTCCGACGTGTTCTGGAGTCCTTGTTCCGCTATTTTGATACTGCCAATCTCTGGTCTCCGGAACATGGCCTTGCTCTTGCGGTTCTGCTTAACATGCAGTCTATAATTGAAAATTCTGGTATTTATTTTCTTGTGTGCTTTAACATTAGCTTTTTTTATCTGAATTTCTTTTCCCTATTTTAACAATTTTGTAATCGGTTTTATTGTAATTTACAGGACAAAATACACACTTGTTACTGTCCATTTTAGTCAAGCACCTTGATCACAAGAATGTCTTAAAGAATCCTAATATGCAACTTGACATAGTTGGGGTTATTACCCATCTTGCCCAACAAACAAGGGTTCAACAGTCTGTGGCTATAATTGGTGCATTGAGTGATATGATGAGACACCTGCGGAAAAGCATACATTGCTCTCTTGATGATTCAAAATTGGGGTCTGAAATAATACAATGGAACCAAAAATACCGAACGGAAGTAGATGAATGCCTCGTACAACTAACAATTAAGGTGAAAATAAACTCCCTACTACCCAAGATGATTTTAATTGAGAGTGTAACAAATTAGATTAACATATAGAGATCTGTATGCACACTTGGATGTGAAACGTCCACTTTTTTTTATTTTGAATGATCTAATGTTCTTTTGTGCTTACTGGCTATAATGTTATGCAGATTGCAGATGCAGGTCCTATTCTTGATACCATGGCCGTGTTGTTGGAAAACATGTCTAATATTACTGTTATGGCCAGAACCTTGATTGCTGCAGTTTATAGAACTGCTCAAATAGTTGCTTCAATACCAAATTTATCATATCAGAACAAGGCAAGATCAGTTAAATTGCTTTATTGGCTATGATTGTAATATTTCCTTTCTTCTTTCTGACTTTTCTTCATTCTTTTATGTTTGTCTGCAAATTTGGAACTCTACCCTATAGTCATTCCCTGAGGCATTATTTCATCAGTTACTTCTGGCAATGGTCCATGCAGACCATGAAACCAGGGTGGGTGCACACCGCGTATTTTCTGTTGTTCTCGTGCCATCTTCAGTTTGTCCTCAACCCTCCTCTTCAGAGTTCCCTACAACAAAGTCATCTGATATTCAAAGAATGCTCTCAAGAAATGTCTCTGTGTTTTCTTCTTCAGCTGCACTATTTGAGAAATTGGAGAGGAAGCAAAATTTATTGTCAGAAGATAGTAATACAGATGCCAAGGTCAATGATAACTCCATTTTGAACAGATTGAAGTCAACTTATAGCCGGACTGCTAGTTCGAGAAAATCTTCTCTGGCCAGTGTAGAATATATGGATAACAGGAACTCAAAGGGTAGTAGTAATTCTTCTGTGATGAATAGATTGAAGTCTAGTTACAGCCGTGCTACCAGTATGAGGAAGTCGCAAGTAAACACAACTGTGGAGGAAAATACTACAAATACTTCTACCAAACATGTATATACTTGCACTTTTTCATTTTTAAATTTCTGTAATAGTGAAAGTATTCCCGTGTGAAACACCACCAGACGCCACTACTATTCTTATGACTACTATGTCGCAGGTATTACCCATTCGATTGAGTAGTCATCAGATTACCCTTTTGTTATCATCAATCTGGGCCCAGTCTGTATATTCCCAAAATACGCCTGAAAATTTTGAGGCGATTGCTCATACCTACAGCCTTCTGCTGCTAGTTGCTCGGAGTAAGGTAACATGCTCACTTTTGTCATTTTAATATCTATAAATAGATTATAAACAAAAATGTTGATATCAATTTACTTTGCTTAGTCAACACTTTGTTTGGTGTTTTATATATATCTTGCTCAAACCAATTTGTGATGACAAACGAAGCTGAACGTAACGTGCCACATATTTTTGACACATTTTTCGCTTCCTATGAATGATGAGAAAAATTAATATAATTGGCAAGAACAATATCTTGACATATTACCTTCTAATAAATACAATTTTAGAAGCTTGATTGGAAAAAAGGCTAAGTGACTAACTAAAACATGATTATAATAAATATTAAATACAAATAATTCTAGTTAAGTTATAAAATATTTGTTCTAATAAAGATTTATGTGTACGGCATTTTGAAAACATTCACCAGTAAGTAACCATGAATACTGTGCATCAAATGTTCTTTATTATGTGGTGCCGACTAATTACCTCAATATCCATGGTGTATATTACTCCATTTCTTTTCAGTGTGGTGGTTAATTGTTACCAACAGTGTGTGATAAAATAGCTGTGGTGTGGTCCGAAGCAACATACTTGATATTTGGAAGTTAAATTTGAATACATATTAAGTTTACTGAGTGGTCGCTTTTAGTTATTACTTTATTTATCTTTTTATGATTGGTAACTGACTGCATCTCATGTAGAGAATTATTTGATGAAGTAATTTATTAGTCCAAGAACTTCAATTAAATTTTCGAAGTTGAATTATATTGCTCTTAATGTTCTAATAAGTTCTGGTATTGGCCATGGAAGTATTTCTACACCTTTATTGCTGTTCAGATGTTTTTATCATTGCTTCACAATCAAGTCTGTAATCATTATGGGATTTTAGTTCTGTAATTGAATATTCTTTGAAGTTTTTAAGGCACAAGTTATCTTTTAAAAGTAGCTTTTATTTTATCCTCATATCGTGTAAATTCTATCTCCTGCAGAATTCATCTCATGAAGCTCTAACTCAAAGTTTTCAGTTGGCTTTTTCCTTGAGGAACATTTCTCTCAATGATAATGGTAGAGTCTTGATTCCCATATTATTTGATGTGTGTATGTTACTAGTTTGCATATAAGAACGAGAACCTCAATATGATCAATGTATGGCATAGATGGATATTTTAGAATCTTGTTATTTCTTTCCAAACTTCCCTTCTGAAAGGTTTGGTACTCGAGATTGGAGAGACCATTCCTGCCTCTACTATGCAGGGATGGCATTTTCTTAAATTGTCATCTAGAGAAGACGTAACAATTCCATTTCAATAGTTGATTCTGCAAAGACGTGGATGACTTTTCCATCCTTGTGAGGTGGGAATGATCATTCCTTTCATGTATGAATGAATTAGTGCTTGTTTTATGATTCCGTTCTAGATTGATTCCAAATACATGGAACATTCTCTCAGTAATATATATATAAATTCGCATGCTTATTAAACTCATCTCTGGCTTTTCCTAATTGAACCAATAATACAAACTCTGAATTTTTGTCTCACAAGCGTTTAAATATTATTATTTTAATTAAATCTTTAGGTTAAAGGGGGCATTGTTAGTAACTAAAAGTATGTTTGTCTACGCTTACTTTTCAGATCAAATATGAGGGTAAGGTCAACTAATATGGGAATAAATTTTCTACCAACAGTTTCTCCATTTTCATTTCAATCTAATCAAAAGAGAACTCTCTTTTTTGAATTGATGATTATCCAGTGATTACTTCAAATTTCTCTTCTTTTAAACATGTACCTGACTGGAATAGTTTTATGGCTAGAAGGGTGATTTGATGCTGATTAGTATTTTGCAATTATTGGGTGGAAGCCATAAACATTTATTTGGATTCCTATGCAATGTCGCCTATCTTGGACTTTAAAGTGGCTGACCAGAAAAAAATTAAAATAAGCATGGCAGTCTTCTGTGATGTATAGAATTACTGAGATCATTTCTTACATACTCAACCAAATCGAACTTGAGAGGTTATAGCGTGTACTTTTTTTGTTGAATATGTTTTTATATTCGGTTTATTTTATTCTTTTTTCTATATTGCTTTCGGACAAAATGGATTAAAGTTGCAAGGTGTTGTTAAGGTGCCTAGTTTTGAAACACTTATTTTTTCCAGTAAAACTGCAACCATCTCGCCGCAGATCTCTCTTTACACTAGCAACAGCCATGATTGTCTTCACCTCCAAGGCCTACAACATCCTCTCTCTCATTTCTATTGCTAAATCGACATTGACTGATAAAACAGTATGTATATGTTGTTCCATACAAAGTTTTTCATTTAAGTTGTTATAGTTTCCTTACTATCCCTACTTTCTCTTATTGCTTTCTAATGCGTTGATTATTTACTCAATTGAATATGCTATCTATTTCCTTTTTTTGGTGATCAATTGCTATTTGTTTTATCTCTTAGAATTTTTGTGCTTTTAGATGGATCCATTCCTGCAGCTGGTTAGTGATTGCAAGTTACAAGCAGTTGCTGATGCAGTCAGGAAGCCAAGTAGAGCTTATGGATCAAAAGAGGACGATGAGGAAGCTTTGAAGTCACTTTCAGCCATAAAGTTAACTGAGAGCCAGTCTAAAGAATCATTTTCTACCATGATTGTGCAGAGTCTTGGAATATCGTTTAATGTAATGACTAAATATGATATATTGCTGCATCAGCTTATCATAACCAGTGAACTAAGTGTGAGTCCTTTCTATGTAGGAATCATCCATCCTAAAAGAACGGCTGCTCGGCGATTTTACACCTGATGATGCCTGTCCTTTGGGATGCCAGTTATCCAGTGAAACAACAGGGGATATGTACCAGTCTGGACTAAAAGATGATAAACTTCCTGATATGGTAACTTGCTCTTCTCTGCTCTTTTTTTAAGTATTTTCATTTTATTTAAACCTTCATTGCTTACTCTCAAGAAATAATGCAGGTTGACATTTCATTATTCACTATTGACGATGACATTTCACATAGTGGTTTGGAGTCCCACGCTAATCCTGATCCACAGGAGCAGTCGTCACAAAATCTAAGCCTGTTGAGTGTTGATGACATATTGGGCTCAGTAAGTTCTTCTCATTAACATATACACACTTATAACATGTTTAGTTTGAATTAAGTTCTAAGGAAAAATCACTTTTATTAAAAAAAACTCTAGATTTTGATTGATGCGAAACATAGAACAATCCAAAGGACTAATAACGTCATACCTGTGAGAGAAACTATTCCTGGCCCTGCACCTAACAAATTATGTTGAGGTTGATTTAGCTCTTGTCATAATATTGAATCTTCTATTCTCCCAAAAAAATTATAATTATGCTTTTTATATTTAAATTTAAATTCTCAAAAGTTAGAGTAATGAATTTTATTATAATGTCAATATCTAGAATTAGTATCGGTGTAACATTTAAAGTATTATTATAAAAACTAATAAATTCATCCTAAATGACAAATATAAAAGGTTTTTACAATGTTGTCTTATCCACTATTTTTTCTAATTACAAAAAATGATATTATCTGAAGGTTTCGGAGACAACACATCAAGTAGGAAGAATTTCTATTTCAACACCGTTTGACATGCCTTACAAAGAAATGGCTCACCATTGTGAGGCCCTCCTCGTGGGAAAGCAGCAGAAGATGTCCACTTTCCTGAGTACTCATTCAATACAAGGATATTCATTTAGGATCCCCACTGAATACCGCCAGGAAAAGGACGGGGTATCCTCAAACCTCCATATTCTACAGGCTTTACCTTCGGTACTTCTTTACTTCATCATTAAAATATCTGATAAACATTCCATGCTTCGTTTAGGGATCTTCAAGAATCTGCTCTCAGTCATGAAATTCTGCTAAGCACTCACCCATTTTTTGATGCAGAGTGGAAATCCATTCTTGGATTCTAACTTGGACTCTACCTCACACAATGCATTGCCTGACTCTGCTCCAAGGCCTTGTGCTACAGCATACCAGCATCAGGCTGCCTTCTTTCAACTGCCAGCCTCACGTCCGTATGATAATTTCTTGAAAGCAGCCGGTTGTTGATTCCTGGTATAGAAGATGGTGATTCTCATAGTTGAGCTTCTTGGTAACACTTTCCTCACATTAGTTGATACAGAAGAAGATGCTCGGAAAAGTTGCACTGCCTGCTTTCAATCAGTATTTATGGTTGGATCAGTGTTTTTTAGGGCAACAATTATCAATCAAACTGTTCATTGAGTTATATATCTTTTCCTTGATTTGCTTCCAGCAAGGAGGCGTGTCTTTTATTGGCGTCCTTGCAAATTTTTCAGAGATGTTTTTATGTGCATAGGTTACCGCTCTTGCAAATCTGTACGTCTCGTTTATTCTTTTTTCTTTCCTTCCTTCATTGTTCTTTAATCTCACCATTGTTGGGGTGCGAGAATTTTGTAAAGACAACTCTTTTAGGCGGAGAATCCAGTCTGCAAATGGAAGGATTGCTATGACCTTGAACTTGATCATTCATGGCTGGTATACCACTCTTGCTCTGGTTTACGTTCCCAGTTAGAGCACGCAGAAGAAGAACTACCATAAACCGCCGGGTTAGTACAATTCAATATAAATACCATATTCAAATTCAGCACAAGGGATCCTTCTTCTTCCCAACTTACAAACCCAAACCATTTTCTTCTAGCTATCTTCACAAACTTTCCTCTTCCTCTACAATCAAAAATTAAAATAAAAATAAACTGTGTCCTAAGTCCACTTATAACCACTTACAAAAACATCTATATATTTAAATCTGTATGTGTGGGAGATGACCAAAATATCACTGTTGAGTAACTCAAGTTATTTTACTAGTTTGAGTCTGAAATATTGTCTCTCCTTTTTGTTTTTATATCATTTTGAATGAGAAAATGATATTTCACAACTTTTCAAGTTGTATATAAATTTTAATGTGATTGAATTTATAAATAAATATACATAGTAAAGGAAAATTTGTAATTAAATAATATAAAAAAATATTAAAATAATAATATTGAAGTTGTAATATGATTGTATAAATATTGTGTTTATATTTTGAATGTTCTATGCATAGTATTTTAGTGGTTTTAAAATGTCCTTTATTATTATTTTTTGTTGAGAATTAATTTTTTATAATGTTACCAAATATATAACTCCTAATTGAGAAACTTGATCATAATTCTGAAGTTGAATTTCAACTCCAAATTCAATATATCTGTTTCTTTTCATTTTCACCTGTAGGGAAAAAAAGAGGATAATTACGTTGCATGTTTTTTTTTTATAGCAAAAGATGTTGTATTTAACAATTTTAACTTTTATGCAAACGATTTAAATTGTTTTATCTCCATTAAATAAACATCTATTATTTATCAAAATTTTGAAAGATTTTTTTCCTTTTAATTAGTGGTTAGAATGTTATAAATTAAAATTAAAATACACATCTTGACTTATATTTTCTCCACTTTTTCATATAAACCTTCTAAAAAAAAATTAATTCCATCTTTTGCATATGCAATTAAAATGTTATTCTAGCATTACTTCCCTCGATTATCTTAACCAATATTTCTTATAATTTGTCTTTTTCTACTCTCATTGAATTAATTTTTAATATTCTTAAAATTATTTTACATTAAAATATATATTACAAATTAAATTATTACTATAACTAAATATAATTTATATATTGAAGTAAAATTTTATATAATTTATATTATTTAAAAATATTTATTATGATTGTAACATACTTTAATACTGAAATTAGAATCTTCAACCACTTCTTGTTCTCTTAAATATTATTGTGATCCAAGTTAATGATCATACAGTATAATTACCGAATGATCCAATTTATAATAATAATAAAAAAGAAAGTATATATATCTAAGATACATAAATTAAATTTAAATTTAAAATAATTTTCAGAATAAAGTATTAGTACATGAAATAATAAGTAAGTTCAACCCAATATAATTTTTAAAACCAAAAATCGTCACAATAAAGTAATTAATATTTAAAATAATTTTTTAATAGCAATATATACAATGATAATAGCTCTTTTTGATAAATTATATTTGAAATAACTCTTTTTAATAATAATAATATTTTTTAAAAAAATTATGTTTATTTATATTTATTATTATAATATTAATAAAGGAAGTTGTTTTATATATATATATATATATTTATTTATTTATTCTTTGAAAGGAGTTCTCATCATATAAACACCTCATTTTCTTTTGACTGCTACTAAGAGAAATGTATTTCATTTGTTACTCGTTAAAGTTCTAAAAAGATGTTTTTTTAACAATTCAAAACTACTATTTTTATCATTCTCACCTTACTTGACTTTCTTAATTATCTATTTTTTATTTTAAAAAACAAATGTATATCATAATTTTAATTATTTATTTAAAAATCGAAATATAAATTTATTTATTAAAATTACTTTATTGTAAATTTAGTTATAATACATTTTATGCATTTCAATTTTTATCTATTAAAAATATGTAATTATTTAAATAAATATTTATATTGTAAAGTACTTAAATATATTTTTTTTGTCAATTTTATCTATTCTTGAATTATTTAGTAATAATTGATGTAATTTTGATTTATAATTATGATAAATCTTATATTCAATTTTAATGTCAAATTAAATGTAATATATCAACATTATTTTTCTTTATTTTTTTAATATTATAAATTAAGTATATAATTTTACTGATATGTAATGTGGTTATTATTGTTATAAGAAATAAATATACTTTATACTTTATTTCATTTGATTATCTTCTAAATGTTTTAAATTGTTAATTATTGTTAAATTTTTTCTATATTGTATTTTTAATATACCAATAACTATTTTTAATTTATATCATTATTAATTTATTTAATTTTAATTTATAAATTTGTGTATAACTAATATTATAATTTAATATATTATATGTGATGAAAAAATTATATAATATATATAATTTATCCGTAATTATTATAATATTATCATTTAAATATGAAATTTATAAGAAATTCCCCGTGAATTGTACAGGTCAAGAATCTAGTACTCTTTGTATGAAAAAAAAATGGGTTACTTTTGATATTAAAATAACCAATGCTATAAAAAAAAAATTCTTTCTTCCTTTGTAATCTCAGCTTCACTATCTCCTTCTCTCTCTCTCTCTCTAGAATCTACTCTACTCCGATCTGAGTCGTTACACACAACAAGAACAAAACCGATCCGGTCAACGTAAGACAATCCCACTTCTAGAATTTCCCCCTCCCATATTGTTTGGTTCTTCAAAAAATCTGTTATTCTAATTAGTTTTTTTTTTCTTTCTCCTTAAGTTGTGTAAAATTTTGCAGAATGGAGGAAGTTCAAGAGTCCAAAACCCAACCATCGCCTGGTAATTTGCTTGCGCTTCATGGAATAAAAAAATGGTCTTTCTTTCAACATCACATACACTTGTTTAAACCTCTTTTTTTTCGAACTGTTAATGGCTGCAGGTCAAGAAGATGACAATGAAGTGATTACTGAAAGTTCATCATTTGTTAAAGGGGAACCAGCCCCAGAGTTCAGTAGTAGCCCCCCAAAAGTTGACTCTGAAGTTGAGGTCCTTCATGAGAAGGTCGCCAAACAAATCATTAAGGAAGGCCATGGCCAGAAGCCTTCCAAATATTCAACTTGTTTCTGTAAGTACTAGTCTCACTCATCTTGTTTGCAATGGCCCCCAATTCTTGTTTCCTACTAGTGCAAAAGCTCCAGAGTTACATAATTTAATTTGTAATTGTGTATGTGATTATTTTTTTTACACAATTGATTTTATCCCTTTCGACTACTTGTGCTGTTACTTCAAGCTACCATAAATTCAAGGGCTAAGTCACAGTCCCAGATGGAACATGCTTTAATTATAGCAGTAATGAAGGGGTATTTGAGAGTATATGTTAAATCAAATTATGAGATATCAGAATTTCTTTATTCCTTGGAATGGCTTGCATTGTGTCTGTCTAGTTATCTATAGCTACCTGAGCTATAATTTAGGCCATTGATGGCCATGATTTGATGTGGATTTGTAAACTGTTTGGACCTCAAATGCTGTTTGTCCATAGGTAAATTTCTTTTGTTAAGGTTAAATGGGGACAAAAGCTGGAATGACCAATATTATATCAAGGAGAAGTTCACTACTTCCTAATATCTGCCACTGTACCGTTCTTAGTAGCCCTTTCCTGCAAAGACTTTTCTTTTCATTGTTGGGTCAAGATTATGATTGCTACATGGTATATGGTCGTAGTCCATTACAGGGCTTGGTCTGAGAAAACACAGCACAAGTTTGAAGACACATGGCTGGAGCAAAGGCCAATTGAGATGGTCTTGGGTAAAGGTATATTCCTGGAAGTTTAAAGTATTGGATTTCTTTTTCCGTTAATCAATAGGCTAGTAGGCTATCTCTTCTAGACCCTTTACTTTCCTTTGGTTTTGATGTATTTCTCTTGAACAGAAAAGAAAGAAATGACTGGGTTGGGCATTGGTGTGGCAAGCATGAAAGCTGGGGAGCGTGCATTGGTGCGTGTAGGCTGGGAGTTAGGATATGGAGAGGAAGGAAGCTTTTCTTTTCCAAACGTTCCACCCATGGCAGATTTAGTTTATGAAGTTGAGCTCATTGGCTTTGATGAAACGAAAGAAGTAAGTTGCATTAAATAGTGGATGGCTGTGACTTGGTAAGATGCTTATAGCACCTTATTTTCACAGGGGAAAGCTCGCAGTGATATGACCGTGGAAGAAAGAATTGGTGCAGCAGACAGGAGAAAGATGGATGGAAATGCTTTGTATCAGGATGAAAAACTAGAGGAGGCTATGCAACAGTATGAAATGGTTACACACTCATGTTTCTTGCGCTCTTCTGCATAGTTCTTTACTGTTCTTAGTCCATGGAAATTTCTTTCTTTGCTTTTTATTTTAGGTTGTTTGACAAATTTGTGATTGCCTTGATTCTTTTCAGGCCATAGCGTATATGGGAGATGACTTCATGTTCCAGTTGTTTGGGAAATACAGAGATATGGCTCTGGCTGTAAAGAATCCATGCCATCTTAACATTGCAGCTTGTTTGATTAAGCTGAACCGTTATGAAGAAGCTATAGGACACTGCAGCATCGTGAGTATAAGACAAAACTTTAACCAATCAATTCTGCATAAAATGCTCTTTTAAAAAAAAAAACTGTAAGCCATACTATTGATCGGTGTTCCAATAATTCTTTTTATAAAATATAAAATAGCATTATAAGTTATAACTATCTTTTCTGCTAGTTACTTTCGCTCAGATTTGGATTGTGAATGGGATACAATATTATGAAAGTAAAATTATAGTCTAATAATATGCTGCTTTAGTGTCAGACGTTATTGAGATCATAATCTCTCTTTGAGACGTTGAAGACAGCTAATGTTTTTTTGTCACAAGGCTTCTTTTTAATCTTATTGAAGGAAAACTTCAAACTGTTCGTTGCTTTTGTTCTTTTGCATTATTGACTACCCTGTCAGATCATGCCAAAATAGAATATGCCGACTTTGTCACCATTCACTACTAAGCATGTCCTCTCATATTTTGTCAAAGAAATTACGTAGCTGCTGTTCACATTAGAGTTTTTCGTGTTGCCAGGTTAGCAAGTAACTATGGGCACCGCATTAAGTTTATTTATTATGCTATAGGATAGGGTGTTGTGTCATCTCATCTAGAGTACCAATTAAGCCTAATATCTTAGAATTTTAGCTATCCACGATTGTGAATTATGATGTAATGTTAAACCGTGATTTTCTGACAGAAACTGAGATAATCAGTTTCACTTGTGTTTGGAAGACTTTATTAACAGTTTATTTGAGTTTACAGCATAAGTATTCAAGTTGCTTTCAGCCTATTTCAATAAACTTCTCTGGTAATTTTTTAAAAACAACTTAACAATTTAGTCTTATTTCTTCTTCTATTATAGAAACACATGTTTAATTTAGTCTGATAGGTAGTTGTTCAGTAAGTGCTTAATTAAGTTGTTTATCCAAAAGTCAAGTCATCTTGGTCACCCACTTGTGTGTAACTTTATGATGGAAATTGCAGGTACTGGGTGAGGATGAGAACAATGTGAAGGCATTATTTAGGCGAGGTAAGGCTAGAGCAACACTTGGGCAAACAGATGCTGCCAGGGAAGATTTTCTAAAGGCAAGGAAACATGCCCCTCAAGATAAAGCAATTGCAAGAGAATTAAAATTGCTTGCTGAACACGACAAGGCCGTTTACCAAAAGCAGAAAGAGATATATAAAGGAATATTTGGACCAAGACCTGAACCAGTTCCTAAGTCAAGAAACTGGCTCATACTTATTTGGCAGTGGTTGCTTTCAGTATTCAATGGCCTTGTCAGCCTCTTCAAGCGTGAAAGGCTTAAATCTGACTAAACAAAAAGACCATTGGTGAGCTGTGGAACAAAAATGTTCACTATTTTCCTTTTGCTTTTGGAACAATCAGACGTTGAAAAACCAGTGGTATTTCACTCGTAGGACTTATCTTTGACAATGCTATCAATCTGCTCTTATGTTACTTTTCATAGTTTGGTGGTTTTTCCAGAACCTCATTGTTGCTGAAATCAGATAATTGAAATTGAAATTATCAGTGTCGCTTAAACCAGATAATTATTTTAAAAAGATTTGTAGTTATATGCCTCTGAATTAATTGATGATTGGGGTAGCTCTTGTTCATGGATATTAAACATTTTATAATGCCCTGAATAATACTATTTTCATTGCACATTCTCACACTGTTTCCCTTTTCTTCTCATTGCATCACTTATTTTATCTAATTTAATGTGAAAATTGTTGTGAAAAATGTAAAGAAGAAATAGGATTACTCTGCAATTGAACTGAGAAAATCACAAGCATCCTCTTATGACCATCACATTCTTTCCCAATTAATCTATGTATAGGGAATCACAAAGATAATATTCACATGGCAAAGCAAAAACAATGGTTTATAAATGGCATTCTGCAGCCATCATCTATTACCATTGACCAATACAAACAAGTGCCACTCATGTATACATGAGCAATATTTTCCCAACATAAAATACATCGGATTTCTCTGATGCAAATAAAATGACCTGTGCTTGCTTACAACCATAATGAAAATAATAAGCAGCTACCACATGGGTTTGGGCGCAGTGGTCCAAGCAAAATAGGCACACACTAACATCTGGGATATGTACACATAAACTGCAAACGATATACTCATCAGCAACAAGTCTTTCCAATCACCCTTTTGCTGTGGACTCAAATTCTGCTTCACCCTTTTCCCAGTCTTCTCAATATCACTCAACATTTTCCATCTGAACAAGTTTAGCTTCCCTCCTCCCCTCTGATCTTTCTTCTCTTCCGGATCTGGTGTTCTTCCCTGGCAGGATAGTAGAATCAAAATCCTGGGTCTGTTTCTGCTTGTGAATTCATGATGAGAAGGTGCCCTTTTGCTGCTGCAACAGTGGCCTACAGTGAGAGCTGCCATGCCATGCATGGAAGAAGGATCAGATTGTGCTTACTGATACACAACTGTGTGGAATATAAATATCAGATATGATGGTTGGAATTTGAAGCAAACAAGCAGAAGAAGATAAACCTGTCACTTGGTAATAGGTGGTCTCTTTCTTGACGCTAAAGAAGAAGAATTTTGTTGCACAATGTTAGACTTAGATATTTTCTTCTTCTTCAAATACCCAAATGGATAAGGGGCACACTATATTCAGTACAACCACGAATTGTGTGGTGGAGGAACACCAATCCAACCAAAGACAAATAAATTACCATTTTGTTTTGCAAAATTTCAATATTATTTCCTCATGATTCTTGATAACACTTCTCTTAAATGGTTTGGATACACGTATTGGACACTAACACTCGTATTACACTCGTAGAATATTTATGGATGAAATGTCAAACTCAAAAAATATTTGTTGGATTTATAACAATTCTAACACGACTTTTACACAATTTTAAAAAGGAGAAATATATTAATTTTTTTAACAACTCAAATTTATTGTATTAATTTTTAGTATGATTATAAAAATAAGGAACAAATCATTTTGAATTAACCATTCTGCTTCAAAACTAAAACTAAAACATATTTGTGCACATAAATTTTTAGATTTATGTTTTCGTATTCTGCATTTTAAAGATTATAATATCTCTTTGTCCGTGTTTGTATCACTTTCTGTGTAAGTGTTTGTGTTACGTAACTCTTGATTCAGTGTTAATCTTAATTTTCTTTATAAAATTGTAATTTTTAATAAGCTTTAATCAATAAAAAAGTGTATTAGAAAAATGAATCTGTGAATAGTTTCTTAACATTTATCCCAAAAACATTTTAGCATTTGCAAAGAGGTTAAAAGTATTTAAACTTGTTTTACATTATGTTTTGTGAATTCATCTCTAAATAAAAATGAACGGTTTTGATTGGGTAGGAGAGGAGTGGGAGTATATAGATAAAACGAAACGGGGCACAGAGAATAAAACTGAGCGTCAACACGTGACGTCAAAAGCATTAACAAGAGTCAAACGATGCCAGCTTTTATCACGTTCACGCTATCATTTCCGTTTAATTAATTCTCTCTCTTTATCATCTTTTTTAATTTACTTTATTTTTACTTACTCCAACACTTTAACCAAATAATACAAAAAAAAGCTTATAAAATAAAAATAATAAATTTATATAAATTTAAACCAAATTCAGACCAAACATACCTAATAAGATAAAAATCTCAAAGGAAAAAAAACCCACACATTAAATTTAAAACTTTAAGCCTTTAGTTTTGAGACTTTAGGTCTTTCAATCTAGCTTTAACTCTTCTTCTTTTATTGCCTTTGAAATGTAAAAATAATGTCCTTAAAAATATAATAATAATTTCTGTTGTGAGTTTAAAATTGTTGTGGGGGTGTTCAACCCAATGTTCATTACTACCTACCTAACTAGTTTCTATGTTTGACTCCATTAATAAATGAAAAGTTATCAAACACCAACTTCCTAGCTTTTGAAACACAACTATGGTTAATGCAAATTTAAATTTGCAACTTTCACCAACTTGGTTAATCCAGTGAAGAGCCAATATAGTGAAGAGACAAAATTGAGAATGATACATTTTCCAGATGAATTTGTAATATCTTAACTAATTAATAGTTATACATTGTTTAAAAGTCGATATTACAAACAATTTATATATATAAAGATGAAATGTAACAGATTCCAATTTAAAAAACTCTCACATCGTCTGTCTATCGATTGAAGTAAAAAACAATTTAAATACATATTTCTTCCTTACTTTGCATCATACTTCTATGATTATTAAAATATTTGAAAAAGTGGTTATTTTTGTATGAATTCAACATTGTGACAAAAATTAATATTGTTTTTAGTGTATTTTTTATTATGAGTATCTTTCTGTTAAATAAAGTCCGTATCTTTTGTCGTCGATAAATCTTAAGTTATATATAGTTTTAAATTGTGATTTTTTATTTTTGGGTTACCTCAGTTTTCAACATGACGAAACATCTTTTAAGAACAAAATCGTGATAGAATACTAATATCCAAAACAAACAATACTTCAAATACGATAATTCACCTTATACTATTTTTCAAAATTAAAATGGAATATAATATAACTTGGTTTAATGTAGGAAAGAGAATTCAACAAAATTTGAGAGTGGATTGAGTCTTATTGTTGATGACATTATTGGATTGGGAGAAAAAGACCTAATTTTGTCCAACAGTTATTTATTGAATTTGAAATGAGAAAGATGTGAGAGGGACAGGTGTCAGAAAAGGAAGGGTGCAGGAACAGAGAACACAGAGAATGGGTGAACCCACCACACCAGATTCAAATCACTCCAACCACTACAGTACAAAGTACAAACAAGTCAAGTGCGTTCCTATTTTTATAATCCCACTACAATGCGCCGGATACGCGCAGTGCGCACCCCTCTGTTCCGTTTTCCTTTCCCCCTCTCCACGCATGAGCAGTGCGTAGTGCGCACCTTGCGTATCCAAGTCCAACTCCTTCTTCTTTTTCTTCTTCTCTCTCTTCAGTAGTTAAACTGCGTTGACTGAGATAAAACCTTCACTTTTTTCGCTTCTTTCCTTTTTTTTCCATTCTCTTCTCTTTATTATTATACACCGCCGCACCGCCACCGTTCGCCGGAATATCCTCACCGGTAACTTTTTCCGATCGTTGCTCTTGTTATTTCCGTCATAATTTATGCTTCTCGCTTCCCTTGTACACGAAGCACCTTCTCTGCTCCGTTTTTTGTTATCGAACTAGGGTTTCGGAAACCCTAGCTGCTGCTGTTGTTGCTGTCACTGCTCCATGAGTCTGGGGCGAACCTTGTTGGAGTTGTTCAGATTCACTTGGCTGAGATAAACAACGGCGATTTTACGCTGCGTTTTGGTGATTTTTTGAATATGAAGAGATTGAGGTCGAGCGATGATCTTCACTCGTACGGCGGGGACAAGAATAACAATGGTTGCAAGGATTCCGGTAATCTGAACCGTTCGTTTTCGTCGGCTCAGCGGAGTTTCTATTACAAGCAAGATAATGCGCGCAAGGGTTTGGTGTCGTCTTCGTCGTCGCGGTACGAGAGGGATCGGGCGGTTGAGGAGGATCGGGAGGGTTCTAGGGTGGTTCGGAAGCGATCTGAGCACGATTTCGAGGGATTTGATAGGAGGAAAGGGTTCGATCGGTACAGAGAAAGTGATCGGAGTTTGATGCACCGGTCGGAGAGTTTCTGCAGCGGTGGGTCGCGGAGGGATCAGTTTCCGAAGGGTTTTCGGTCGGAGAGGGATAGGTCGCGGAGGGAGGGGAGTGTGTCGTCTTGGCGGAGAGGGTTGAAGGATTTGGATGAAAGGGAGAGGGTGGTGCGTTCGCCCAAGGGTTTGAGGGATGTGAAGTCTCCGTCTTGGTCCAAGGATTCTGTTTCGGAAAGCGAGCAATCTAAGAAGAGATCTTCTTCTCCGAGACCCTTCAGAGAGGGTAACTCCAACAAGTCTAAGTCTAAGTCTCCCACTTGGTCTAAGGATTCTGTTTCGGAGAGCGAGCAGTCCAAGAGTGTTGAGGTGAAGAAAGTTGAAGAGGAGTTGTTGCAGCAGGTTCAGAGTGGGAGTAGTAGTGAGATGGAAGAAGGGGAGCTTGAACCTGAACCCCAAACGGAAATGATTGCTCCTGCGAGTGAAGACTTGACCCCCTCTGTTACTTTGGAGGCTGATGAGAAGCAAGTTCAGAAGAATGAATGCCACCCCGATGATGATGACACTGATGCTATCATGCATGAGAATCAGGAGTTGTCGACTAAGGAAGAAGTGAAACCTAAGGAGGAGGTTGGTTGTGAGGTTAAGGATGCAGAGAAAGAGGCTGATAAAGTGCCTGATATTCAGGAGGATCCGACCGACAAAATGGCCGTTACTGAAACTGAACCTGGTTCTGTGGGGAATGGTAATGACGATAAAAGAGAGGAGTGTTTGGATGTCGGTGCTGAGTGCGAGGAGGAAACAAAGAAGGGTGGGGATGTGGAGAAGGAGAAGGTGGTGTTGAATGAAGAGGAGTCTAAAGAGGACAAGGGTGTAGATCTCGGAACCAGGACGGATGTTATCAAACCTGAGTTAAATGATGGAGTATCAACAGAAAATGAAGTCCCCAAGGAAGTGGTCAGAGAAGTGACGATGGTGGGTCTGGTCAACAATGTAAAGGATAAGGGGAAAGGAATTTCTGTTGCACTTGCACCTCCTACTGATGTTGCTCATTCTTCGGATGATGGCTTGTGGATGGACAGAGGATCGATGGACCTCCCAACGTGTTCTGTTGATGTTATAGAAGGTCCAAGCACAAGGGGATTTGAGTTGTTCTCCAGATCTCCTGTAAGGAAAGTGGAGAAAGTGGACCACTCGGTTCTCTACAAGCACAAGGATGACATGGAGCAGCTTGATCTTACTCTTAGCTTGCCGAATGTTTTGTTACCTATTGGTGCTCAAGAGACTGGAGCTCATGAAACAACATCACAAGCCCCTGGATCCCCCAGTCAAGCACGGAGTGTGCAGTCTTTAAGTAATACATTTTGTACCAACTCAGATGGTTTTCCTGCATCAATGTCCCTTTCAGGTTCCCAATCATTTTATCACAATCCAAGCTGTTCTTTGACAAAAAACTCTGTGGACTACGAACAATCTGTTGGCAGTCGCCCTTTGTTCCAGGGAATAGATCAAGTTTCTCAGGGGTGTTGGCAAGGCCAGTCTCAGAGTGATCCTAAACAGAAAGAGGTTCCTCTTGGTCAAAGAACATCGGTTAATGGAAATGGCTCCCTTTTCCAGTCTCAGACATCGTGGGGTGTTTTAGACAGTCAAGCTGTGAAGGGTCAACATTCCAGAGTTCTAGAAGGCAGTTCAAAAATTGCTGGTGGACTTGACAGGCAATTGAGTTTTCACAAGCAGTTTTCAGGGCAATCAAGACGCCATGATGATGTTAGATCTCCGCCACAGAGTGTTGGGTCTCATGATATTGGATCAAATTACAGCTTTGAGAAAAAGAGGGAGGTTAGAGACAGGAGTAGTGGTAGTCTGTATCGAACTACCAGCCAGAAGGAACAAGAACAACTAATGATGGGTGGAGCTGATTTTGTTGAGACAATCATTGCAAGAATTGTTTCTGAACCTGTTCATGCAATGTCCAGAAAATTTCATGAAATGACAGGACAGTCCATAACATGTCTGAAAGAGGGTATTCGTGAAATCATGCTCAATGCTGATAAGCACGGGCAGATACTTGCTTTCCAAAAAGTTCTTCAGAACAGGTCTGATGTAATCTTGGATGTTCTGTTGAAGTGCCACCGAGTGCAACTGGAAATTTTGGTTGCTTTGAAAACTGGTTTGACTCATTTCCTTCACTTAGACAGCAGCATTTCGTCTTCTGAGTTGGCTCAAATTTTTCTGAACTCAAGGTGTAAGAATGTTTCATGTCGAAGTCAGTTACCCGTAGATGAATGTGATTGCAAGGTTTGTGCGCAGAAGAGTGGTTTTTGCAGGGAATGTATGTGCCTTGTGTGTTCTAAGTTTGACAATGCCTCAAATACATGTAGCTGGGTTGGATGTGATGTTTGCCTTCACTGGTGCCATACTGACTGTGGATTACGGGAATCTTATATTAGAAATGGGCATGGGACAAAAGGGATGGCTGAAATGCAGTTTCACTGTATTGCTTGTGACCATCCTTCTGAGATGTTTGGCTTTGTCAAGGAGGTTTTTCATAATTTTGCAAAAGAATGGTCTGTTGAAGCCCTTTGCAAAGAGCTTGAATATGTGAAGAGAATTTTTTCTGCTAGCAAGGATATGAGAGGGAGACAGTTGCATGAAATTGCAGAGCAAATGCTGCCAAGGTTGGCAAATAAGTCTAATCTTTCTGAGGTTTTGAGGCACATCATGTCTTTCCTTTCTGGTAAGAAACGAATTTTGTCCATTATTACATACTTAGACTGTTCTGTTTTATTTCTGTAGGCTAAATTTTGCTGTACGTAAAATGTTTGCATTAAGCTCTCATTTCTGTACATGGAAATTTATTTGATGAGTTAACTGCTTTTGCTAACTTGCAGTTAGTTACTAGTAATTTAGAACATCTGACATATTATATGTGAACCAAGATACTCATACTTTCCATATTGGTTGTGTTAAATTCTTCTAACTAATGCTGAAGGGCTTGTCACCTGTACTCCAATTTCTATAATAATTAAAACAAGGATAAATCATGTGAAGCATACCTTTCTTTGCATATTATTGGATAAATCGTTATTGTTACTGAAGGTCATCCTTTATAATGGAATGACAATGAAGAAAAATATTTAATTGTCTGATTTGGAATACTTCTGACTAAAAGAATCACACTTTATTAAATTTTGGTTTATGTAAAAGTAAAAAAATCTAAGAATGAATCGATTGTTTTTGCTGTAGCAAGTCATGCTGTTTAACCTGGTATGTTTGGAATTTGCGGAAACCATTTTGTATTGAATGTAAAACCTGGGGAAAATGTTATGGTGTTGTAGATACTAGATCTATGCAAAATTTAAGATTAAGATATTACAGATATTGGTCATGCTTTTTCCTAAGTTTTATCTGTTGAGCATTGATTTTCTTTTGACGTTTGGATAAGTAGTTTTTGTGAAAGGTGAACTGTAAGGGTGTGTATTTACGTACGATATGGTCATTGCAGATGGTGATTCTTCCAAATTAGCCATGACAGCAAACTTTCCTGGGAAGGAGCAAATTAAAGAAAACAATGGAGTAGCAGGGCCTAGCCAGGAAGCAGCTTGGATGAAATCTATTTATTCAGAAAAGCCACCTCTGTTAGAGAGGCCAGCGAATATCCTTCCTACCTTCGACCAGAATGATAAAAGAACTCTTGCGCAAGAGTTGCAGATGAGTAGCATCCAGAAGGACTACTGTTTTGACGAATTGGAGAGTGTAGTAAAAGTTAAACAGGCAGAGGCTAAAATGTTTCAATCACGTGCTGATGATGCTAGAAGAGATGCTGAAAAGTTGAAGCGCATTGCCCTTGCAAAGAATGAGAAAATTGAGGAAGAATATGCCAATCGAATTGCCAAGTTGCGATTGACTGAGACTGATGAAATTCGTAAACAAAAATTTGAAGAAGCCCAAGCATTAGAGAGGGCCCATCTGGAGTATTTGAACATGAAAAGGAGAATGGAGACAGACATTAAAGATCTGTTATCCAAAATGGAAGCTACTAAAATGAGCCTTGCCATGTGATGATCAGATAAAAAAAAAATCTAGAATAGTAGTTTCAGGTAAATGTATTATGTCCCATCCTGAAATTTGTAGGTTCTGATGCCACACCATCCTATTTGTGTGAGCTGCTTTAGTCCTCCTGATCGTAGTTGTATCTATTTGTTGTTGTAGTTTATTTTGTTTTTAAGCTGCTAACCAAAACCTGTAGAGTTATCACAGCAGTTATTAGTCTTATGAAACAATCTCAGTTATGAAAGCAAGTTAAATAGATTTTCATTCAGATGATGTAGATGGGTTTGCTCTACAGGCTCTTTTATGCCTTGTCTCAGCACACCAAATTATGATATTATAACATTGCTCATCATTGTACCTTAAACCATGCTATCAACTCATGACTTCATTAATGTTCTATCTACTCAAATCATGATTTCATGTTTATATAACACAGTGATTTTGGATATGAAGATCACCCCACATTTATATGGAGATACTTATAATCTTTAAAATGTATTCATTCTTATAAAAGGAGAAAAAGAAACAGGAATAGTTCTGGTATTTGAAATAATAATTGTTAAATTGTTTGATTAATTAAACTATGAATTCTATCTTAGCATAAAGTTGAATGGAGAAAAAGGTGAGCTGGTTTAAATTTAATACAAGTTTTATATTCTGTAACCCTAAAATAAAGAAATGTGCTACTGGGTTTTATCTTTCAATAGATTCAATTGTTCAATCATATAATATTTTTCAGGTTGACAAAACGCAGTAGTTGTTGAAAAACTTCTATTTAAATAAACTTATTTGTAATTGTTTAGTGTCACGAGAAACTCGTCCTAATAAACTTCTATTTAATATAATATATTTCTAATCTCTCTCTCTCTCTCTATATATATATATATATATAATATTTTATAAATAAAATACTTAGTTTAAGTGGGAAGAGAAGATGAGAAAATAGCTTTTGAGACAAAATTGGTTTTTCTCTATAATTCATCTTTATAATGGTGGATAAAAGTACCCTCACATATTAATCCCAAAACAAAACATCACATTTCTTAAAAATTGACTTTAGATAATTTAAAATAAAGATAAAAAAGTCTTAAATTTCTTTTTCAATTCCTAAAACATAATTGTATTTTGTTCTAGTCTTTATACAATTTTGAAATACTCCTTTTGAAAAATATTTTATAAAAAACTAAAAAAGCAAGTAATATATACAATACAAAGACAAAAATAAATAATAAATACTTTTGAAGAACTAAAATAAAAATATATTTAAGCAAAAAACAAATTAGTTACCATGATCAGGTTTAATTTTTTTAATGTCAAATTACTAATAGATTTTTAGACAAATAAGATACTTTTCATTCTATATTAATGCTTTTAATAAAAAAAATAATACCAATAAACTTTTGCCTCTATTTTTCTTCTTACTAGTCATGTATATATAATTTATTTTTTTATGTATATTTAAATATGATATATTATTTATTTATATAGGTTGTCAGATTCACGATACTGTGGAAGTCTTTCTCTGAACTACTATATTTAAATAATAACTGGCTTTTAAAGACAATTTAAGAACATTAATCTAAATGATAACTTAAGGATAACATTATATTAAAATTGCATGAGAATTGTCTTTCAATGGGAAGAAATGGCATTATATGATATTAAAATAAAAACAATATATGATGTAGAAAAAGTAGAAATGGTAAAAATATATTTTTAATCATTTGGATTTTATATGAGGTAATACTAAATCAAAGTAGTATTTTTTATGAAATACAAATATCGTAGTTTTAATACAAATATTTACATGTTTTAAAAATAATAATAAAATTAAATGTCATCTATAATGTATTATGAAGATTAATCCCAGTTCATCTTAATGTCATATAATATTCATATTTGCATATTACCCTCTTCAAAATTTTAAATAAAATCAAGTATATTAAATTAATATTTAAATGTTTAAAGTATTGAATATTTTATTTAATAAATGAATACATTATTAAAAGAGATTCGGAATTATTCAGAGGATTATTAGAAAATAAAGTTTATTACAAAATAAAATCACTTAGTACTTATTTCAGTAATTAAAACATTTAACAAAGTATGCTAAATGTTTTTTTTATACTTTTTTTTAACACACTTACAAATGAAATTTTAATCACATTCCATGTCCATCCCTTGAACATTTTAAATTATATAAATTATATGTGACAAAACAAAGTTGCAAATTCTTCCATATTGAAGTTATTCCAATAATATATTGAAGTATTCCAACACATATCGAATAAACATATTACTTTTTTACAACTTTTTTACACCTGCAAATTAAAATTAAAAGACATCAGTTTATAATTGTAATTTTAAAATTATTTTATTTTAGTAAAAATTATTTCTTTTTTCTTTTATAATCTGGTATATGATTATCAACATATCATCATTCCCAGTTCTTGCACATTCACATTTGCTTGTCAGTGACATTCATATTCACTCTTTCTCTGGCTATGCTATGTGCTGCTTCAGCCTTTGCAGCACTTCAACACAGGTTGCCAGAAGGTAATGCTCTCTATTCATACCATTTCGTATATTCTAATTCTGATTACAAAATTGTACTATATGTGCAAATGTGCTTTGATTCTGACACTTGACATATGTTACAATCTTCACATGTACTAATATTTTGTGCTTGTTTTTTGTTTTCTGACAGTTTACATCATCCAAAATGGTAACTTTGAGGAGAAGCCAGACCCCAGATACCTCAAGAAAACTAGAGTCTGCAACATGAAGTTCACAGTTGGAGACGCCAAAAATGGTTCTCATGGATCAATGATGGTTGAAGCATATGCAGCAAAAGACAGCCTCAAAGTTCCCTTCAAATCTCAAGGAAAGGGAAAATTCAAGACTGTGAGCTTCAAGTTCACAGCAATTGAAAACAGAACCAGAATAACATTCTACAGCTCTTTCTATCATACAAGAATTCACAACTACGGATCTCTTTGTGGCGCTGTTATTGATCACTTTATAGTGTATCCTGTTGCCTAAGCATTGTTTCTACCTGTACCGATCCGATCAGGACCGAACGATCGATTAGAAGCTATGTTTGGTCAAGTTCGACCTACACCACCATACCCTAAGAAGGTTAACAGACTAATCAACAATTAAACATTATGTAATATGTTCTTAATTATGGTTCATATCCTTAATTCGGTCAATAAAAAATGACTCATGATAATCATATAAATAGACACAAATTTTAAGAATAAGGTATGTCATCATTATACATTGAGTGTCGAATACCGAAATATCACTTGAACGTCGAAATACCTTTACAGGTACCATCCGAGCTTGGAGTTCACAAGGATGACAAGTACAAAGATAAGAGGAGTATAAGGAGTTTACACGAAGAGAGGAGGAGTAGACTGACCGACCAACTGAGAAGAAATGACAATTGTTGTATTGATTCCAACCCCGTTCGAAAACACTACCAAACATAATAAGTAAAAATGAAAAATATTGTAAGAGATTAATTTACCAGTCAAAAGTAAGTGGTGATATTGGCCACTAAAAACTAAGAATGAACCCACGAGGCACTTCTCAATCATAACCTCACATAAAAAAAAAAAAGGAGATGATTGAGTTAACATCAAACTAACTTGAATCAATTGGAACAGAAAGATAGAATAGAAAGTGGGTCACATGAAATAGTTACTGTACCCCTAAAAAAGTAGGCAAATTGCATTTTATCTAAACACTGTTTACAACTATGTGCAATTATTTCATCCAAATTCCTATTGCCTTCACATCTCATCACCCACATGAATTCAAGAAATGCATCCAAAATTTCAACTGCAAAACCATATGTAGATAACTAAGCAAAGAGTATATTGAATGTGAAGGTATTGGGATCAGCACCGATTATAATTAATATGTCTATCAAAGGCAGAACAAATTCTTGGTATGTTCCGCCAACATTCCAAAGTATAACTACACAATATGAATTTTTCAAAAAGACCACTTAACTTTAAGTTTAACTCAACTTTATGAAATCGATAGAGTTTGTACTAATTTATATACTATAAAATGTCTTAACTTTTAGTCGGGATTTTCAACTCATTTTTTACATTGAGATCTAGAAACTCGTGCGTGAAACTATATAATGAATGGTCCGATACGTCTCTGCCTACACTGCCTACATAACAACTAGGATAGACAATGATTTTAGTCAGCAGTTACTACTCAGTATACAGAAAGATTTCAAAAGCTTAGCAGTTGATAACAGATCTACTATGGGAATGATCTTCCATGACAAACTCTAGCTAACAATCACAAGTTATTTCTCAACAAACAAGTACAACAATCTTTCATTATACTCATACTTGCGTACAGAACCCAAACTTTCGGTCTCAACCCTCAATCCGTTTAAAAATAGGTGAGGGACAGCAAGCAAAATTCACATCAGCAAGTAACCTTAACCAATTTGTGAATCAAACTAATTTCAAGGAAAGACACACACTTGTTTCAGCCCAATAAAATTGTTGTCCAAAACAAGCTCAGATAATTACAACAACAGTGGTTACAAGTACCCAACTTCTGCCACTCAACTCAAACGGGTCAATTTTTTCAACCAACCCTTTTCAAAAGACTCCATTTTTCCACCATCTTTCACCCAACCTCAATCATGCACCACACAACTCTTTGCAGTGATTGACCTTCATTCTTCAACGTGATCCTCCACTTTCCCACACCCCTCCTTGTGATTCATCTTGTCTGCTGTTCCGGTATCGTCAATATAATCTTACAGAAGTTGAAGTCAAGAACACTTTAAATACTTCTTACTTCTTTAACCCACCGAAGCACCTGATAGACGTGACAGAACATCGAACTTCAAAGCATACGATATTTCGAATACCTCGAATGTAGTAATTGATCCCACGATGTTATCACGGACTTGAGGTCGGAACAGTGACAAAAGCGTGATCCGAGGGTGCCCAGAAGGGCAAAATAAAAAATTCCGATGCTTGCATAGCTGAAAGTGAGGATCTAATCGGAGATAGCATGGTCGTGCCAGCAGAGGAGCATGGCTATGCAGCGTCCGAATATGTAGAAGCGCGTTTTCTGCTGCTTTGCGACCACAAAGCACCGTTTTCGAAGGCTGGTTTTCCGGCAAGGTTGAGAGAGAGGCATGGTAAGGTACGATGAATCAAAGGTGTTTGCACTTTGCAAAGAATGCCACATTAACACAACCTTCTTCCTTAGTTTTATAGAACATGTTGGGGTCCACTCTTTTGATCTTCAACTTGTTTTGGGCCCACTTTTCTACGTTCATGTCGATTCACTATGCATTATGCTCTCATCTTCATGTCACCATCATTCTCCTCTAAGCCACAGTATTATACCTTACGCGTATGAGAAAATTCAACCACCAATTTCAGATCCTATCTTAACAAACATACTTTTTCGTCATCATTATTTCACATAAATTCACACAAAAAAGTCATAAATGGAGGAGCATGGAAATATAAATATTTGTTAACACTTCAAATAAGTAGACTTTAATTTAATTATTTTATAAAATTAGTTTATAAAGTGTTTATAAGTTAACCTATATTTATATATTTTGAAATATTTTTATTTGTAATTAATTTTTAAGTATATTTTTTGAGTTTATGAATAAATATTAAGGAGTTAACTTTAAGTTTTTGAAGATAAATTTAATTAGTGAAATAATTTATTATGCAAATAAAACTTTAATTTTAGTTAAAAAAAACAACACTAGTTATAATCATAGTACCGTGTCCAAATTTTATAAGGAAAAAAAATATCTTTTTGAATCCAATGAAAGGTACCATTTTGATTTGAAATGAAAAAAAGAAGTAAAAGAAAAATTTGCATGCTTTTTAATACATACACTGAGTTGATAGGAATCTAGAAGGAGGGAGAAAAGAATAGAAAATGGTCAAAAAGAGAGAGGAGAAAGTTGCATGGATGACAAGGATGATTCCATAAGCAATTAGAAAGAGTGGATAAATGAAAAATGAGGAGAATTGGTATGTGTATGGAATATGAATTCATTATTTATTCCATAGAATAATAGAATAATAGAATAATGGAATAGAATAATTGATGGTGTTAGGAAATTTCCTTTCTATATACACCTCCCCGTCCAACCCAGGTGGCATTATCGTCTTTATATTATATATACATCAATCACGTTTTTGTAAATAGGAAATAAGAGAAGAAGAATAGAAGTTTGAGTGTAACAAGTATGAGATTCAAGTGCAGTTTGTGGCCACTGCTCAGTTTGGCGGCAGAAACACAATATGTCGGCTACTTCATTCCAGATAAGATTCAATTATTGAATATGCCTAGTCACCCTCAACCCTTACCATCATTACTATTTAAACCATCACCATGCTTCCAAATTTCCTCACTCAATTTATCTTTTACCAAATTTCTTCAACTTAAGTGACCAAATCGAGTAACCTATGACACGAATACGAAAAAAAATTAACATCTTATTAAAATAAGAATTATTCTCCTCCTTTTCGATAGATCGATCTACTTCTCTTTCTTTTTGAAGTGGTCTTTACGTTTTTCTTTCACTCTTTTATTTAGAATTTCAAGTTTGGATGATACCAACAAAAGAAAATGAGATCTTAATGTTAAGTAATATTAATATTGAGTGAGAACGTGTGTCTGATTTTTAAAATTTACACCTTTTTTTATATAATTATCATGAATTCCTCGACATTGTACCGAATTAAAATTTTAGATATGATTAAAAATGTATTCTCTAACTATGAATTAATTTTATTAATCTTCTATTTTAATATAATAAATTTAATCATTTTCAACTGTCGTACAGGTACAATAATCCTAACTAACACAAATAAATAAATATATATATATATATATATATATATATATATATATATATAAACCCAGTGTTATTTCTTAAATAGACTCGGCGAGGCTTCTAGAGTGTAGCCCAATTACATTCCACAATGACGACTGTTTAATAGTTCGACCGCCCAAAGTATTTACTATCTTATTTGGTGGTCATTTTTTGTCCGTGTTTGATTTTATGTTAGTGAAAGAGACATCTAATTTTGGACACTTAGGAATTAAAGAAATAGTTATCCTTTTTCTTTTGTTAAAGTGAACTAAAAATATAAAATTTTGCAAATCATTTTGTTAGTTAAACTCGATCCATCTGCCGGTGTTTGCCTGCGGATTCGTGTAGTTTGCTCGACAACTTTCCTCTAGAAAGATGGTACAGAAATCCATGCATTTATTAACATGTCCAAATCACAGAAAAGTAATCAAACTTTTAATGCTGTTAAGCTAGATAGGCTTAAGGCTCATGATGTGATAACACTAAAAAAGTTGAACTATGTACCTTATAAAGAAAGCAAACATTGGATTCTACAGTAGCTTTCATTCTACGTAGTTTATAATAATTTTCCTTTTCTTTTGCTATTTTCCAACAGTGACTGCACATTTATTTACACAAACAGGCTAATTCTTCCCAACTAGTTATACTTGTTGGCATATAAGTAACAAGTCAACCATCTATCCATTTCTTTCGCTACTATCCAATAGCAACTACACATTTACACAGTATTATTTGAATTAACAGGCCAAGTCTCTTCTTCAACCAGTTATACCTGTTTGCAGAGAAGCAACAAGTGATCGACCTTAGGTCCTGGAAAAAAGGAACAGTAAACCAAGTTACCATCAGAGAGCCAGAGCAAAACGAAGCAGATAAACATGAAGCTAAAACAGATAGCCAAAAAAAGATCGAGTTTGATCAACATCAATGGTCAAGATATAAACATTACTGTTTTTGGTGATAATATTTGTCCAGCAGCATCTCTGAATACTCTCCAAAAGTAAGGGAAGCATTTGATGGAATAAGCTGGAAAAGAAATGATAAAATTTCAGCCCATAAGCCCGTTCTTGAGATTAGAAACAAGGCTTACCTCATTTAATATGAAGAAAGCAGCAGTTTCAGGCCGTATCATCTACATGCAGAATGCTAACTTCATAGATTTCAAAGTGAGATGGATTTAGTGTCGTTAAACGGTTATGTAGAAAACAATACTTTTTGGGTGGAACCCTGAAACGTTATTGCCTAGCATGTCACATATGATATTGCAAAAGTCACTCCGTTACTTTTCTTTCTTTTAATGTCATCTTTTACTAATTCAAATCTCGTATGGTGAGTTATTTCATGCTAAATGTGAAGAATTATCATGACCTCAAGATTAATACGTACCTCTTTATGAATGTGAATTTCCTCGGGAAAATTGAGTTTTTCATCCCTGAAAAGCATAATTATTGACACATTATTCACAGAATTGATCACTGACCTGAGATTTCCCTAATGTTCTACAGAAGATAGCTCCTGACATAATTTAAGCAACAGAACAGTCCAGCATTATTGTTCAGCCTTGGAGAGCATACCAGTCCGGTTGCATAAATAATGCAAATGTCGAGCGCTCGATACCAGAAGATTTGTTCCCCTTGGGAGCCTAAAAGTATCATAACATTAACATTCACATTTGATTACAAAAGACTGCTTGTGGAAACTGAACAAAAAAGGAAACACTTGAGTAAAAGAAATTGCATTTTTATAAAAATTTAATCCAAATTATTTTTATAAAAATTATAGATTTAAATTTAAAATCTGGTTCAAATATTTGGATTTTGATTGGATTTGGGTGCCAACACCTTGGAGCAAGATATATTAAACAACTTCAACAGGGTGACCATGACATATTATTCTACATGCCTATTATAAAAAAGGGGCGATATAACATGTATGCCATTGGAATTTTTAAATTACCTGAACACAATGAGGTGTTGCACAAAGATAACTTCCAGAAAGTATTTGAGTGGTTTCACCAATTTGGTATGCTATATCATCTTTTCCAAAGACAACCTATAATATAGAATAAACAATGACTAAATGCATTATACTAATTCACTAAAAGTCTAAGCTTCAAATTTTCAACAATTCAAACAGTGATTTTATTATTTTTGAAGTCAAGGAATATTTCTTGCAGCTGACGTGTTATAAAATTTTTCATTATATGCTGTCATATGAATTGACATATTTACATACCAACGGAAATATTTCTAGCAACAAACTCTTTTGAATATGACATTATTGGACGAAATTCGTGAGTTACTAAATCATTTAAGTCATTCATACTCCTTATTAAAGAGTGTTTTACGGGCATTTCCCTATCTAAAATTGCATCATCCCTGTCTAAAGCATCTGAATCCACTTCACAAAAAATTCTGTCCAAAATCACTCAATACTGTCAAAAGAACTTACCTGCCAAGAAAGGATGGGTTCTTCACATTGAAACAAAGATGAATCAAGAACCAATTTTAATTTTTCAATTATGTAATTTTTTAATCATTTATATATCCAGTTTACTTGTAATTCTAGAAGAATTTATACTTTGACAATTTGATCACTTCTTGTTCGAATATAGAGGCCAGCAGCACTATCAGGGCAAGACATTTCTACACCATCTCTCGTAAACATACCACAAGTTAGACCTACATATTGAATTGAAATGGAAATTAGGCAAATGATAGCATCTGAAGAACTATACACTTGGCAACAATTTAACTTCTTAATGTCCACGGACTTCTTTAGTTAAGTTAACTAGGAAGATTATGAGAAGTTAATCTCACACTGAATGAAAAAGAATGAGAGCACAACACATATCCTATAAAAATAAACATACAAAACAACCTGTCAGTGAACCATGGTCAGTATGCCATCCACACCAAGAAGATAAAGAGTTACCATCTGGGTCTCTGTTAAACATCATTTGTAACTTGTTAATATATATATTCATGCATATGAACATGTATAACTAGAAATGATTGTGCTTTTCAAGTATATATAATTATATTAAACTTATTAAACTCTAGAACTAAAATATACTCTAAACAGCATTTTGAAGTGAGCTGAAAAGCATTAGGATTCCAGGCTATAACCTAGTCCATAAGTAAGGATATCCATAAAAAGAAATGTAATGCCTTTTAAACAGCAATCAAAGATAAGTGTTCCGCCACTAGCATCACATTCAATCTCCTTAACAACTTAAAGTATAGAAAATGTTTACTCTAGCATCAAGCTTACAACAATTATCCACAGTCTTTTTAGATTTCGAGACATGGTGATAATTTATTAGAGGTCCAACCCTCCACTAGGCCCCCTATAATCAGGGTTTAAACTAAAATAAGGATGCCAGTACAATAGCCAGTAGAATTGACTTAGTGATGAGGGGTTTTAGTAGGATTACATGGGATCGTAAATTCAAACCACATTGATACTTTTACGTAAAAGAAAAAACCAACATAATGTTCTTTTAATGTGATATCATTCAAGTTGAAATGATTCTCAATTACCATATTAATATTAAAACAATTCCAGGTTTATTATTGTCTTGACTTTAATTTCACCAATTAGAAAGAAAAAAAAATATATAGAACATTTTTTATGACAGAAATCTTATAACAAGCAAGGAGACTATTTATGACAGATTTACCCTTGTTGGGAAGGAAAATAATACAGCAAACGTCCTTTGTGACAGCGGGAGCGACGAAGTATTGATTCCAGACCTTCATCCTTATGAGTTTTCATCCCTTTCGATACTGACAAGTTGTTTGAGTGTGATAATATATTACGACAGAAATAGAAGTAAAAACAAAAGTACAACCGGTTGTTATGAGCAAAAAAAAAGAAATGGTGAGTGGCAATTGCCATGCCAGTGAGGTGAGGTTGCCCTCCACTTACATACTCTTTTTTAGGCTCTATCTCTCGTAGACACTGGATTTGGGTTTTTCACAATACACCTCATCACGCCCAACACTATTGGATGTAAGTGGATAACACTGTGATATGTGACCCTTTTATTAGATATAGGATTTGCTCTTATACAACTATAGAATATATTTTTGGGCCTAACTTAATTCTTCAAGACTGACTTTTGAGGTGAGAGCTGCCCCCACTTAAATACTCTTACCAAGCTCTATCTCTAGTAAATATGAAAATTTTGCACCAGCCTAAAAAAATTTAAGGATGACTCCTAGCTTATAGGGCAAGAGTGAGGGAAAAGGAATAACATGCATTTTGAGGTAACTTATGTCTACTGTTGCTAAAAAAGAAGCAGTATTATATCCTTTAAAACAATTCCACGAGATATCTAGGGATAAAAATCAAATCCTGTTATTTTCAAGAAAGAATCTCTAGACCAGATTATTATTATTCCTACTCAATGTAAAACCACTAAGAACTTCTCTATTATATAAGTCACTTCAACTAGTGAAAAAAAATCTCTATTTGATTCCAAAATAGGACGGAAAATTAACTTTACAAGGAATAAATAAGCAAAAAAAAGGAGTCGAACTTCCCACAGGCAACAATTCCAATGAAATAGAAAGCTAGGTGAACACCATAGACCATTCAAGATGTCTTTGTCTAAAGCCAAATGAAATAGTGCTTCCTGTCTTACCATACTGATCACAGTGATATGCCAACATCAATCCGACATCAAATATCAGCATGCCAAGTGCTTTGAAGGCTACATGTTGAAAATAAATAAATGATGAACTGCAACCAATCACTTTACCATCAAGAAAAAATAAACCAAGATAATTTACATTCATCCACCCACTAATTTAAACATCGTTTGGAAGAAGTATGAATATCATGTTAATTTTCAAACTTTAAGTTCAGAATACATTAATCATTTATCCAGAAAGAATGAAAAGACTACAAGAAAATTACAAAGGAAATTGTTGGTGAAAATATCTTCAAGTTAGGAAGCACTCAGCTGCTCAAGACATAAATAAGTAACCAATTATTGATTGGATTGGAAATATTTTTACCAAGAATTCCTTTTTAGTAATTTTTACAAGATTCTCTGTACAATATGAAATATTTTTTCAGTAAGTGTAAATTACGCTAAGTAATGTTTCCAGTATCTACGGTGAACTTGTAAAGAGTCACAAAAAACTGACAAAAGGTAACGACAGAGGTTGATTACTGCATTCACAAAGGCATAACTTATCATCTATAATCATCATCTTATGATCATTTGTGTAAAACTATGGGAAACACAATTATCTATAAAGACAGCAATATATATCTCCACAAATCAGGTAAGCAAACTCGGCAATACAAAATCAGTTCAGGCTTCAGGGCCTACCCACTTCGAGTTCTGGTAAAGCGTTCCTAGGCCATATATTTGATCCACAATATGATGGATACCTGCAGAAAACACAAATCCAAGGAGATGTGTATGATCATAGACACAGAATTTCAGACAGAGCTACACAATATAATATAAATGCAACTAAGAAAGTAAGAAGGATAAGATGACAATAAAGAGAAACATAAACTACATTGGTTCTATATGATAACTAAAAATAACTTGTTGACTGAGGTGAGGTGAGGTGAGGTGACGTGATAACTTGGTATAATTCTGTGATAAATTATGTGAAGGCCATATATCTAAAAGAATAACAATTAAATTATAATATCTTAAAATTTGGCTTTAAATCTAGTTCACTCGTATAAAACTAGCTTGTAAGGTGAAAGGTTGTCTCCTAGTTATATACTGTATTTTAACATTATCTCTAATCAATGTGGGACTTATGTTTTTCCCAATACACCTCTTCAGGTCCAGCATTATTGGGCTTGGTACATATATAAGATGGTGGGTGACTCCTTTAATAGATCTAGGGTACTATTATAGAATTGGGAATTGGACCTAACTCAATATTATAAAATCGGCTCATAACGAGAAGGTTGTTCCAACTTATACACTGATGCTATGCCACTATCTCTAACCAATATGAGACTTAAGTTTTTCCCAATATGATAAATAACACAAAAAATTGAAAATTCTATGATGTTTTCATCTATCACTATTACCGTTGTATCAGGGAAACCTCTGTTGTGGGTGTATCAAGTATGGGATTGGCATAGTAAGATCCCTTTAATATATCTGCACTCAAGAAATAAAAGAATTAGATAACGAAAATAGCCGTACTTAATAAGATAACTTCTGGATTTTCCAAAATGCATGCACGCAAGCAACTAGGCACCAGAATTCCCAAGTTCACAGATACAAATAAATATTATCATAAATATCATATAGTTCAAGTTACTAACTAGAATTATAGATCAGATTTTAATTTTATGAAGAACTTTAACACAAAAGTCATTACTTTCTTTTGACAGAAAGTCACTTCCATACAAATGAAAATCATAATTTACTTGTAGAATGATCAAATAATATTTTAATAATCCAGCATCCTGACTCCAGAAATCAATATAACAATTTCTCCAATGGGCACAGTAACTACAGAAAAAACTTCGACAAATCTGTGTGGGGTTCTAATTCAAAGCATCTGATTGGTAATGCACAAATCTGGTCTCCATATGAAACCATTCCGTGCTGAATAAAGCACATCTGCTCAACATCTAAGTATCAACCAGAGGTTGCTTGCCTATTTTTCCATCTAAAGATCAAATATTAACCAGGCATGGAATTCTAAGACAAAGAGTTGTCATGGCTATGCTATCACAATTCACATAACGCTTTGAAAAGTACAACTAATTCATATTCACTATGTATGATGTATCTATGCTTTACATGTTTCTTTACATCTTAAACTTCAAAAAATACACTATTTCATATTTCTCACTGAATATTTTCAAACAAACCAGGCCTCTTTCTCATAAGTAATTTGGAAGCATAGGATTACAAAAATAGCTCAGCTGATCAAAAACAAAAAACAAAACAAAAATAACTCCTGTGTTTGTCCAGACAGAAAATAGTTTTTATTACAGAGAAAATAATTACAATTATGGGCATGACAAGACATCTCATAAACAGAATAATCAAAATACCAAAGAAATGCGCAGCAAGTTTTTCAAATAATTATGCATATCCAAAATAGAACACACAGTAAATAGAAATGGGTTGAAACACCAGAGAACATAGCAATAAACAAAATTTAACCCATAAAAAATTCAAGGCTTCAAAGAGAAACGACCAAAAATTACTATGTCTAACAGATGAAAGAATTACCTGGCTTCCCTGACTCAAGTTTCTCTTTCCCATGACTCCAACCAAAATTGTACCTGTGAATTAAGGGTGGATAGAAACATCGTAAGTTATTTGCCACCACAGAAAGCTATGAACACAGGGCCTTGAACTAACGGCAGAAGAAAATATGTAAGGCAAATGAATGAAACAGAATATGCAATGCAAAGTGAATATTTAGTAGTAAGAAGTCTTAAATACAGACAAGTTACCTACTGTTAGGATCTTCAAGATCCTCCTTCACTTCTTTGGGAAGTTTTGCCAACCTGACCAAGGAACATGAATATGTTATCATCAACAAAATATCGGCTTCCAACGGTCTCCTTGAATGATTTAAAACTAATGCACCGGGAATATATATGTAGAAATATCATCTCAAAAGCACAAAACCTAGGTGCAAGTTGCAATAGATTTCTGCGGAATGAAGGGTATCCTGGAACCTGTAATTAATTCCAATAAAATAATTATGACAGCATAAATTGTAATGCATGCAGAAAATCAATACACAGGAATTGCCAGCTCCAGAGATGCTACATCTTTTTATAATCATCACTATGAAGGAAAAAATTATGTTTATAACGATAAATGGGCATACATAACCCCATTCCGCATCTATCACAGAAGAAATAATTATATAAACTAGCAGAGGGGTTTGGTACAAAAAAATCTGTTTCGGAAGTAAGTGCTGCTACACTACATTGTTCAATGAAAAAAAAAACGATGATAGCTGGTAAATTGTACTACAGACGCAGCCTTCAGTTCTACTCTTGTATTCGTTGTTTCAGTAGATAATTTTTTACAGACTTGGTTCAACACTATATCCAAACACCAACAAACATCATCAACAATTAAATCTGTTAAGAGCAACTCCAGAAACCAACGAATTATACCCCTCCCCCGAAAAACACAGAGGATCAAACACAAAGCATGTTTTATTTGAAACAAGTTCCATTACTTTTACTTTGCGTTTTAAGCTGAACACCTAGAAACTCCCCATTTTAATCTCTATAATATTATTAAGAAATGAATTTTAAACATAACTCAACTTTATAAAATTAGTTTATAAAGTAACATTCACAAATTATGAAATGTTCTAATCTCTTACTCTCTTAGTCGATGTGGATATCTAACAAATATACCAAAATTTAAAAACCAAATCGGATTAAAAAGTGTATGTGTAAAGACTAAAACAGCTAGTTTCTAGGTGTATGGGTTAATATAAAGATTTTGCAGAAATGAAAAAAGTGATTAAAACTGAAAAAATGGAAACAAACACGTGAAACAGCCCGTACATCAGTGACGGATAGAATCCCTAATCCATTGGTTCCAAAGCCTTCTTCAATCTTCAACGACAAGTCAGCGTTCTTATCCTGTCACAACGAAATAAGAAGATCAATAATCAAACAAATACACGGCACTGCATAAAAACAAAGACAAAGCCATCACTGAACCAGGCAAGGCATTACAAAAACAGAGGATCAAACGCATATCATACGAATGATAGTAGTATTTCAAAGCTGAACGCGACTTGAGAGTTTATTTCGGACTCTAAAAAATCACAAAAACATGGAAAACGAAAACAAGGAACATGAAGGATAAAGAGAGAGAGATACTTGGAGCTGAGAGAAGGAGATAGTGGTAGTGGTGATGGTGGGAAAGGAGGCTTCGGAGGAACGAGACATGGCGTAGCGGGGAACGACAGCGTTTTGAGAAATTGGGTGGAGGAAGCGATAGAGGATCAGCGTCTGCATGCTTATGGGACTCCCTTTTGACTTCAAATGAGAACAAGCTAAGTGCCCTTTAACCTTTCAACTTCACTACAAGAAGAGAAAACCAAAAGCCTTGTGACATTCCGAATAATGAAAATTCTATTTTTAACGATAGAGATAGAGTGAACCACGTTACTCTCTATCGGAAACTAATAAATTGGATAAAATTAAAATAAAAAAATACACGACAAATCAAATAATACGTTATAAATTCGCATAAAAGATTTTTTACCGGTCGGGTATGAAAGATCGAATCAAGCGACATTCACAATATATAACAAATACGTAATAAAGAATTATTTGTAACTAAAGTTGAATGAGCCAAAGATACATCACTCTCAAAATATCAGAGAACCACTACGCACGATCTGAAGACTATTATACATGTTTTGGTGATCACTATACACGTTTAGGTGAACTGATTATCTGTCACATACAAGCAGAGGTCAAAGTCAACTTATAAACGAGACTTTTGAAGGGAAAAATGTACATTGTTCATACCAGGGAACAAATAAAACACAAGCACTAATTTGAGCGTCGGAATGCAATCGCAGGTACCTCCACCGACCGACGGAACACACACAAGAGAGAAAAAACTTGGAAGGATTTGAAGACTACCAGCACGATAACGAATTATGTACCAAGTGAACAAACATTACTTATGTCTTAACATCCACACATGTACATATACAGATTTAATAAGATTGTGTTTAGAATTTAGGGTATTCAATAATCCAGATATGCTTTTATTAATATATTAATCACTAAATATATTTTGGAGATTTTTTTTTTTTAAATATCGAGTAGAAAAAAAAAAGCAAAGAAAGAACAATCAATCTTCTATAAATAATTGTTGAAACCGATAGGATATAGTATATATATCCTTGTATATTATTTATATAAATTACAAGATATTTTCTTGAATATGTTATGTGACAATTTCTAAAATTTTACTTAAGATTCATTAATAATACATCAATCATAAAATTGGATTTATTACAAGAAATATGGTCAATTTGATACTTTCTATAAATATTTATATTATTAATATATATTATGTATTAAAGTACTTTCCATACTTTTCTTCAACGAAAAAACACTTTTAACATGAATTTAAAATTAAATTGATTTAAACGTACATGTCAAAAATAGGAAATAATTTTTGTACAAGAAAAAACAATAATTTATATTCTTTCCCTAACATATACATTCAAAAGTCATTTTCATACCTCCACTATTCTATCTCCCTATTTTAGCACTTTCTGCATTTCCATATCAACACAATTTTAAATAATTTTAGGTGGCTTGGTTTAATTATTTAAAAAAGAAATTACGTCAGCAGAGAAATATTAAAAAAAAACAGGTTAATTTCAGTTGGTTATTAATTTATATATATATATATATATATATATATATATATCTGTTTTAAATTAAATAGCGCGGGAAAGCACTGGTTCGTTGCGTAACAGAGAGAGGAAGAGAAAGCATGGAAGATTCTGGAACGATGCTCGCTCACATTTCATCTCTGAAGGAAATGCTGGATCAGGTAGGTATGAATCTGTGTTTATCCTCGCTATTTTTTCTTCATTCGTTGTTGATTTGTGTTGGAGAAAAGCAGGTAAACGAAGAAATAGAAGCTAATATTGAGATTACTCGAGAGATTGAATCCAGCATCGTCAAGTGCGAGGAGATCGAGGCCGATTTGGCAACTAGGGAAGCCGATTTGATCAAAACCTCCGCCTTATTGCAGTTCGACACCGTTGGATACGTCACCGTCGCTGGTATATCATAGACTCTGCTAACTTCAATTCGCTCTTCGTGCATTCAGTTAGTTGCTTGCATTGCAGTATTAGATGTTTGCTTTCATCAATTAATTCCTGAATTTTTAGAAACAAGCTAAATGAAAACCTCCTAATGCACTTCAATTTATAGGTTTTTTTTATAATAATATACGGTTCAAATTCCTGATTCATCTGTAAGTTGATCCATGCGTGAAAAAATCCTAAATCAACTGATCGGTAATTAATCAATTACTTTTATTACTTTATTGTTTATGTCTTTTATTTTATAATAGACTTGTAACGAAAATATTATTTAAATAAATATGCAAATATTTACCGGAAAGGCGAGTTGTTTTTGATAAAACAAATATAATCTGTGATTTATCATGACGTTGCTGGAAATTTTCTTTCTGGACTTGCTTTCCTAATATTTAATGCCGCAGACCATTTCCAATGCTACAAGTTATTTTTTTATTAATAGAATATTTTTTTTCCTCACATTTATCAGATTCATTTCAAAGTCCATAGACATCGTAATAACATACTATGAAACTTGTTGGACATGTTAATTAATAAGTTTCACGATTTTAGTCTTAGTACCACTAACCCTTCCCTGTTTGGAAAAAAATGAAGGCAATATAGGAGGCTGTTTTTAGATACATGTTAGAAATATTTTTGAGAGTTTCGCTACTTAAAAATGTATATATTTTTTTTTAATAGAGAAACTCCTAAAAACACGTTATTTTATCCAAACAGGTTCTTAAGTCTTGATTTTTTACTCCATGTTAAATTTACATTTTGACTTCTAATATTTTTCTTTTTACTTAAAACCTTAAACATTAGATGTATGGGTCGTTGCCGCTTAAATGCTGCTCAACATGCACATCTTTATCTAGCAGTAAGCCTTTTTCTCAGACGTGCATCACAAATTAGGTCATGAGTAAATTATATAAGCAAATGTGACATTACGTCCAATTCAAACTGTTAAGATATTAGATGTATGAGCTATTTCCACTAATGTATGTATTACTCAACATATCCATCTCCGTGCACTCCAATAATATGTTTCTTCCAAACTCATGAGTCTTGGTCTATGTATGTAGTTTTATATTGAGATTAGATTTATTCATCCAAAAATGAAATATGTATACTTCCTAAAAACACGTGTTCCGTCCCTTTTTCCGACGTTCTGGTGATGTTTGCTTCCATATACAAGAACTAATTCTGAATGAAATAAATGTTGCAGATTTGAAGTTCTAGTTACTTTAAAAAGCGTTCATTTATCGGAACTTGGATCTTTAATGGCTGGATCTGTGTTAGCTAATTTTCCTTTAACAAATCATAATTTGGAGATCTTATTTTTGCTGTTCAACTTATGTACATTGTTACAATGTTTTTCTATTCATTTATAGCTGATTTCAAGACCTCAGTAAACACCTTGGAGAAGGAGTTACGCTGTCTTAAAATGAAGCGGGAAGAGATCCTTAATGACATGGATGAAAAACGGTATTGAAAAACTCTTAATTAATATACGTAGATGTAGTTATTGAGGTCTTGTACCGGGCTTTCCGTAACTCCGCCAGCAAATATTTTTCATAGGCGGCAACATCTCTCAAATATCAATTGAATAGTGCAAGAAGTATCAGTTTTGAACTAGATGTAAAGTTATAAGATTGCTATATGTCTACGCATTTATTTTGGGGTACTTTGAGGAATTCGAATGACAAAAACTGTTCCCGGAGATTCATACGAGGTATGGGATCTGTGTTATTTCTACAAAATAATACAGGATCTAGTTTGAGGACCAGTTCTATGATCCTATACCTGACTGAATATAGCCTTTGAAGCTAGTTTCTCACTCCCCTTTGCTTGCTATGTGGCTAATATAATAGAACATATGCATTAGTGCCTTCATGTATTTGTTTATGTATTTCAACTTCGAATACCATTTGAAGCCTCACTTATAGCTTTCTCATGGGATCTAATTCTAAAATGAAGTTATTCCTCCGTGGAAGTGACGTTATCTTTTGCAACGTACATCTCAATTTTGGTGACTGGGTGACTATTTTCGATGCAGGGGTGCTTTTACAACCCTATGTCTAGAATTTCAGCAAGAAATTGACAAG
The DNA here is from genome assembly GCF_051622355.1 of Phaseolus vulgaris. NCBI lineage: Eukaryota > Viridiplantae > Streptophyta > Magnoliopsida > Fabales > Fabaceae > Phaseolus > Phaseolus vulgaris. Next base: position 960,238 of record NC_143508.1, on the reverse strand, counting down.
AGAGAAGATTGTGAAGTGAGAGATTTGTTGTCGGAGAAAGATTCCCTTGAAAATGAAATTGAACTTTTGGATAATAAAAATAATGTCCTTAAAAATTCCGTATTGGCATTTGTGGAGGAGATTCTTGAAGATCTTCATAGTTCGAACTCAGGTAGATTTTTTTTAACCGCAGTCCTATGAATTTAAGACTTGAACATGAAAACAGGTTTTAAATTTCTCTTGTGATCTGTGTATCGCTAGTGGTATGAGACATTTGTTTTTGTTGTATCTGTATTTGTGAGAACTGCTTGTGCTATTTAGGATCATTTGCTAGTCCTGTACTTGGAATTTAGTTTCTCACACTAAGCCAAATTAAAGACGACATACACGGGGAAGTTAATATATCTACATACATTTTGGTATATAAAACTAATCATTAAAGTTAATTAAGTATTAGATGTTGATTATTGGACAGTGATGTTTTGCAACCTTTCCAATCCACTTCCCCGCGCCCCCTAATGCAGCATTACAAGTTCAGTTACAGAGGAGTACCTGGGAAAATGAGAAATTGCTCAAGGATATCAATGATTTGAAGACCACACTGCTTTCAGCAATTGGGACCAGCGATGATGGTCAAAAAGTTCCTTTCTTTAAGCAATTAACAGGAGTCTCAAGTCAATTAGTCAAGTTTGGTTATTAGTGATATTTTACTGAGGTTTAGATATGGATATAAACTTGGAAAGTTACTTAAAGAACTAAACAGTCAGCTTATTTTCCTTGTTCTGGCAAGTGATGAGCACAAAACAATGCCAGAATGCTAGTCCGTTTGGTTCATTATTAATTAGCATCATGATATCTCATTCAAATTCTCTTATATTACTTTAAATTTTTAACCTACATACGGAATATACGTAGAATAGCGACTAGCAAGTAAATGGCTACTGCGCACATTTGAATCAAAACTAAGTTATGGTCACAAAGTCCCAGGCGCCAGATAGAGGCAACAACTATATGAAGAGTTGAAGAAAAAAATGAAGCACGTGTTATTGCTCCATTGAAGTTGGCAGGTGTAAAGAACTGCAACCAGGTCAGTGAAAGATAGTTTTCTTGTTGAATTATCTCTCTCGCAGTATGAGCTTTACAGGGCAACAAACTCTTTGCGGTGAAGCAGCTTTTCATGTTTGGATACAGTTGCTCCTGAGGATTATGCTGCCTCACATGTGGGTTATGGCCACTAGCCTGTGTTGGTCAACTACAGACTTCACAGGCTTATAGATTTTGAATTGGTACGACAACATTAAGACAAGGAAGTATTTCCATTTCGTACTCTCTCTGTATGTACCTTTTTTTCCGCAGGGAGTGCTTGACATCGTTCGTACCTGAAAAGAGACTTCCTCATATCATTTTCTAGCTCTCAAAAGCACAAATATGCTCATTTGAGTTGCCCTTTTTGGGTAGGGGTCCGGCTCGAAGTCTCCACAAACTAGCTTATTGACATTACGTAATAGTATGTGATTGTTTTGTCACCATCCGCTTCAGTTTGGGACCCATAATTTAGAGCATTGGTTCTGCTTAAGTATAACAGTAAGAAACAAACTGGGGCTTTCAGGTTATTATTTGTGAGTAAGGCTGCTCATAAATGATAAACTCATTCATCAAATCGTGAAACGGCCAACCTTTTCTGCAAATTACAAGGTTTTTCTCCACTTGAAACAGGTTTACCATACTTATACGTCTCTGTTTATTTTTATCTTCGGACAGAATTTCCTTGGGCTGTAACTTATTAAAAGTTTTACAGTGTTAGAGTTTCAGATTTTCAATTTTAGTGCTGCAGTTATAATGTCCTTTCTGATCTTATCTTACAAACAGTAAAAGCAACATACTTTCCTTCAAAATATAGGTATGCAGGGCTTAGTTATATGCAGAACGATGCCCATCCATCTAAAGGTTCTTGACTTGTCAATTTTGATTTGGCCCTTTCAACATCAGATGAGTGAGAATCATGATCATCGTTTACGGTACTGACGACAACGCTGCAATTATTTTAACTTCCAGGTGAATTTGATGTGGAAGGTTTGGGGGATCTGTATTACTTAAACCTGCACAATAATTCAGAATGCACGATGCTGTTGCACGTAGGAAACTATTTCATTGTCATAATTGATCTACTTAATACTATATAACAAAAGTAGCAATTTTATGATAAATATTAAATCACAATAAAATATTTTAACATGCTGTAATTATCGTGTTGTAGTAATGTGAGGCCACCAGCCAGTAATAGTTCCTTCAAGTTAAAGGGAAACGCTTGGAACCCAAGAGATGGAAAACAACAGGAAGCTCCCTCAGCCAAGGAAAGTAGTGTGTGGTTTACAGAAAAAATTTGAATGAGGAGGAACACCAAGCAAATGCTGTCTTCTGCATCAGAGACAGCGACCTTGTTTACCACGTGAATATCACGTGCAACACAAAGATTGATTTTGGTTTCCTACTAATGTCCTTTCTTTTTGCCATCAATGCAGCTACGAGACATCTCTAAGTTACTTTGGATCTTGATTTACAGCCAAATCAGGTACCCTTTTTTTATTTTTGTTTTTCAATCTTCAAGTCTTCACTAAAATTTTATTAAGGATGTATTAGGAAAAGGTTTTTAACATTTCAATACCCTAATTAACAAAGAAATAAATAGTTGAATCATGTTCAGTTTAACTGAATGAAAAAACAAACATGAACTTAGTCATATGATTTAAGTAATGCTTTTTCATTTTCATTTTTAAATATAACAAATTTACTTTATGTTTTGTTTACGGTAGTTTTAAAAAAAAAATACAAACATCCTTTAACTGTATCATGCTTTTACGCAATTTAAAAATAAAAATGAAAGTAAGGTGATACTCTTATAACTAAAAGTAAAAACAGTATATATAATCAAACCAACCAAACAAAATTTGTCAGATGTAACATTGATAGGTTATTTTAACTGATTATCCACGAGATTTATTGGGGTCTTTTAATGTTGTAAATTCCATATAAATAGTTTTATTTAGAGTATTTAGAGTGAGTTTTAGAATTTAGTTAGAATGAATTGATAGGATTATCTAATAATAAACTGTAAAATTGGTGATTTCTATAATATTATTTTATGTACTATAGTATTATTTTAAAAATCAAGTATAAAATACTTTTTAATTAACTGTGTATGATTAATCATGGTAAAACGTCAGGTTTTACACTAATTATTGAGAGCTTAACATTATCTTTCTCCTCGTCTCCCTGCCAAGATTATCACTTAAAATTTTCACTTTTTTAAAGAAAATTATGACGACTTAGACGTTTATTAATTTTGTAATATTTATTTTTTTTATTTTTGAGACAGCCACTGCCTGTTATATATTAAAAATAAAATTTTGTCTTTAAAATTATAAAAATGTGATAATTTTTCATTTTTGAAAATGCTGTCCACGATGAGAAAGAAGACGTTAGCATGGCGAGCTTGTCCTTCCTCTTGATTGGTGAAGCTTTTATGAAACAAGTTGCGAATGAGAATGGTAAATAAACAGTGCATGACAAAAGTTGAAGATCTTCTAACTGTTTTCTCTTTTTAGCCAACTATTCATAGCATATAGGATTAGGAGAGGATTCTCTTCAGAATCATTGAATCAGTCATCATTATATACTGTTCAGAGGCTGTTACAGGATTCTCATCACCTCCTTCACAGCCTCACATTTATACTCATAATTTCACCACTGTCACTTTTAGCGTTTTCATTTACCACATATTTTAATGAAAAATGTGTTACCATGAGACACTCATAATTTTATCTTTACCATCGGTATCAACAATTGAGTAGTCCATTAGTGACGTGATCCTATATTCTATCAATGATATGATCGGATATTTTATAGATAATCTGATTAAATCAACTTTTAGAAAATCACATAATATAATTAAAGTTATCTATCTGTTAGGAAAAATCAGAACATATTTCCCTTTTTTTCTGTAAACACAAAATAGGTACTTGGGAAGCGATAAATAAATAATAAAAAATAGAACAAAAGAAAAAATATGCTAATGATTTTTAATATGGAAAACTTTTTCTACTTCATAACTAAAATTTATGGGACTTAGTTCAGAAAATATATTTAATATGGAAGTAAGAATTTTTTTACTATGTGAGGATAATACTTAATCTCATTCAATAAGGATATAATACAATACATCTCTGGTATCTTATTAGGATTTTTAATTTCACACTATGATAGATATACATTCTCTCATTTCTCTCTATGTTTACTTGCATCTCTTCCTCAAAAGTTTCCTTTATATAAAGAATGAGAGGAAAGTTTCTTTATAAAGAGATAGTAGATAATTAATGTTTATCACATTTTCAACAGAGACTTTTGGAATGACCATCATTAAATATATTTAATGAATCAATTATCAATATTCATTCATCATGGTTTCACTAAATTAAGAAAGAAATCTCAACACTATCACATACAAAATTTTAATAAGTATTACCTAACAAATTCTAATTTAGGTATTATAATACCTTTTGAAGTACGTACCAAAGAGACCAGAGAAAAATCGAATCTCGCACAATATTATTTAGAAGGAATAGAAGAGCAATTCTTGATCCATAAAAAACATTACCATTTCTTTTTCTAATCGTAGATTATGGCTTTTGTTTAGACTAAATACATGTTAATTTTCTTGATTGATGAAGAACTAAAAAGTACACGAAAACAAAACTATGCTTCTATATAAGATATATAAAAGTGCCCAACACATGTAACGTTTAGGTGATGAACACTCACTTACCTAACCATACCAATTCTTGGTCTGGCCAAAAGTGGTAACCTACATGTGCTAAGAATATATGTCTATTACAGCATTTTATGTAAAAAAGAAGAAGTAACATTTTATTTTAAATAAATAATTTTAGCATGTTATTGAAAATATTTCATTTTGTAATTATGTTTTTAGTACAGAATATCATTAAGTGGTTCATTTTCATCTCCATTAGAAAATATAATTGACCACTTTTAGTGAGTTATCCTCTTTTAATCACACTTTTCGTTTCCTAAAATAATGCAACTTTCAAAATAAAAGTTATAAAGAACCATAAATTTGTGCAAATTATTATTAAGGACATATTTTTCTAACAAATTTTTGAGTTAAATTATTAAAGAGTTATAAATTAAAAAAAGAGTCATTAAACAAGTTATAGTTTTAACTTTTTTAAAATTAATACATTAAAGTGTATTGATTCATAATATTGTTCAAATTTAATAATATTAAAAATGGATTTCTGACTTTCTCCATTCCACATGATGATAGGAATCTGGTGCACAGAAGTACTTGGTGGAGATAAGATTGAAAGCCCTAAGCATCCATAATTTGATTATATGAGGTGGAATAACAAAACAAAAGGAAGGAGAGAGACACAGAGTTTGTTGTATGGTTTTCAACATTCCTTCTTTATTATTGAAGCTTGCCAGAAGTGTTGGGCCCCAAAATATAGCTGCAAAAAATTATTTTATGGTCCATAACTACTATACATGTTACTTTTATCATTTTTTTTTCTCACTCATAATTATACTATTTTTTTAAGTGTTAAATAAACAGAACTAATGAAAGCAATAGAAAAATAATAATTGAAATAAACTATTTTAAAATAAAAATATTTGTTATTAAAAAAATCACTCAATATCAATTTCATAGAAAAAAAAACAATTTTTTTACATTTAAATTAATTTTTACTATTGATAGATAATTTTTAATTCGGTATCTAGTTATTTTCTTAAGTTTTAGCTACAATCATTTAGATTCTAAAGTTTGTAGCTAAAACTTTTTGGAAGTTAACTAAATATCAATTTAAAAATTATTTATCAATAATAAAAATTAATTTAGATACCAAAGATTTTGTTCAGTCTCTAAAATTATTTACTTAATATTTTTTTTAATGATTTATAATATTTGTTTAATATGAAATCATCACACACACACAAAAAAAATTAGTGTGAGATTATCTAATAATTTGTATAGTTGAGACATCTCATATGATCCACCACAAACCCCACGTTTGGTTTCTTGAATGGCGACCAGGGAAAGCTAGGAGCACAGGACCACCACAAAACCCTTTTAGTTTTTTTCCCTATATAATAAGTGCACTCTTCTCCCTCCTTTTTCATGCAATTTAACCATAACCTCATCTTCATCTTCCAACTCCTTTGCACATCCAAAGCCTCTCAAAAAGCACAAAAGAGAGAACACATAAATGCCCTATAAAGTACACTACATGTTTCAAAAAGAGAAAAGAGAAAACAAGAAGATGAAGTTTGAAGCTGAAACTATTAGGGTATCCAAAAGAAGACTAATGGGCAAAGACATGGGTGCCCTTCTCAAAGAAGGTAGAGGAAGGTTTTACATACTTAGAAGATGCATCATTATGCTTCTATGCTCCCATGATTAGTGAGTGTTTATAAGTTTTGTTCATAATATACTCCTTTTATACTATAAATTTGTATACCATTCTCTACTTAAGAGAAGGAAAGTTGTTCTAGTTCACATCAAATCAAACTACAACTAATTGCTTTCTTTTGTATATTATCTCTTTCAACTCTTTTCCTCTTCTTCTTCTTCTCCAAAACTCAAGTAATCTATTATATATGTATATGTATATCATGGTGATCACTCTTAGTCTCTCTTTTTTCTCTAAATGAAACTCATTGATCCTAAGTTATTTCTGACTAAACACTTAGGTACTATAATGGTGAATCTATTTGTGGCATAAAGAATGAGATGAAGAAGGTTTTGCTGTGAAAATGATGATCTTAGTTTCACTAAGCTGTTATTTATGTACCATAACTCTCTCTCTATATATATATATGAATACCTTTCCCAATTTTTCAATGCATTTTGATCACTAACTAACAAATTTCTCAGTAGCAGCGAGTCAGTGACTAATCAATAACAGAAGCAGCTTTTAGATTCCAAAGGAAGTAATTAAATAATGGAAATAACTTTTTGTTGAGAAATACTTTTTTGTTCGTTGGAAATATCATATAACTATAACATTTTATATAGATCGATTAAAGATAAAATTTTATACTAAACAGTGGATTCAAATTTTATTTTTTAAATTGATTTTGTAAATAAATGGATGTAAATCTTATCTTTAACTTAAAAAAAAATTATAATTTTGTGTAACTAATTTTTAGTTTTGTTGAAGAGGTAGTAGTAATATATATGTTAAACCATACTTATCAATTAGATTTGGTTTAATTTGATAATTTTAAAGAGGATTTGGTAGCGAAAACCAAAATATAGTTATGAAAAATGAAAGTAAGAAATGGTTTGATGTGTTGTTGTGATTGCATAACCCAAAAGGAAGGAAGAATGTGGGGTGAAGGACTATCTCACCCAATATAGATATCAAACTTTTTTCACCTTTTCATGCTTTTTGTCTGCCAAAAGAAAAAAGAGAGATGGGGTAATAAAGAGGAAATAATTAATACACACAAAATGAGAAAATCCAAAATTATATTCCCCTTCCTAAAAAGAGAAATTTAAATTAAATATTTTTTTATCTATTTCTTTGTATTCTTCTTGCTCAGAGAAAATAGGAAAGCTTATAAGTTTTAATTTTCACTCTTGAAAAAAAAGTAGAAATGATTAATACTTCTGCTACTATGGCACAATTAATATGTATTTATAACAATTTGGGAAGTCATCACACATCTTCGGAAAAAGTAATTAACCCACATTTTCATGTAAGGTCTATAAATATAATATTAGAGATTATTTTTTATTATTATTTAATACTTTTCATTCACTTATTATTTATCTCACTAATTAAATTGTGAAATCACATAATTCTAGGTGTTAGACTTTTTCTCTAACAAAACTAAACGTGACAAAAAGAATCAATCAAGAAAAATAACATTACAAAGGTGAAAGATGGTTATTTTACAGTAAGCAAGTCCAAAAAAAAATGCCCTAATTCTAATAAAATGTAATGCAAATGTGACCTTAAAGCACACAAAATATGGACCTAAAAAGGAAAAAATTGAAATTCAAAATTCAAACTAAATTTTTGTTTATAGAAAATTATCACTCAAGAAAATCTTCAAATAGAAACTAATTTTATAGAAAAAAATAATTATTATATTAACTAAATTAGATACTATTTTAGAGACTAAAAAAATTATTAATTTTTAAATTAATTTTATTATTGACGAATAGTTTTTAAATTAGTATTAGTTACCAAGATTTTTGCTACCAAATTTAGAATATAAATAATTGGTTATTAAAACCTTGGTAGTTAATTAGGTATCAATAATTTTTTTTAATCTTTAAAATAATATATAATTTAGTCAATATAACAACTAATTATTTTTAGTTTTTAAAATTGATTTATATTTAATGATTTATTTTCTAATATATGAAGATATTATTACTTTGTGCATGCATTCCATGCTTCATTTGCAATGCTTTCCTTGTCTTGAAATTACGACTCATGGGCTTTTAGGCTTCTTTGCATCTTCTCCATTGTCTTCTTTTTTTTTCATTTAACCAAAGTTATATACATGTAAAGAAGCTTGAAAAAAATCCATCTAAGCCTATTTACTAAGTACACCTCTCTTACAAATATATACTAATGCCAAAGAATACAAAATAAAGAAGAAAGATAAATGTTTTATTGAGTAAGAAACACTTGCCTTAACATACTTATAATAATCCTTCAAGAAATAATGTGTTATTAATAATTCTTTTTTTTTCATCATTCGTGGAGTTATAGTGTGATCTTAGATCTTCATATTATACTTGAGAGGATGAAGAACTCTTTTTAGTGAAATTTGGTTAATAATACTTTAAATGAAACAAACTAAATTATTGTGTATTTAATTCCATTCCCTTTTATTTATTTTTTGTTTTTTTTATAAAACATTTTGCATTGTTGAGACTTTTAAAAACATTAATGAATTAATTAAAAAAACTCATCATAATTGATCTTGTTATTCAATTATTTATAAGTTTATTTTGGTAACATATGATGTATTTAATAAAATATCAAAATAAAACTTTAGATACTATGAAAGATTGTAGTTATGATATTATTATATGTAAGTTTTTTCCTTTGATTTGGAGAAAATGTGAAAGATATTTTCATAAACTAGTTGAATTAGAAAATGTTATATCCAGCTGGAAAATCACCTAATATATATATATATATATATATATGTATATATATATAACTCATGCAACTCTGATAAAGAGAAAGTAGAAAAAGAATTGTATAGATTGATGTTACGTAACTTACCTAAAGACTGAAAAAGTTTGATTCATATTGACATAAACTTTTTCTGTCATAAGCAAACCAATTAAATATAAACAAATTTCACATTTCAATGTTATTATTCTCAAAATAAAAAATAAATAAATTAAGTGGTATTCATATAGTAAAAGAGAGAAGCACAATATAATAAGTATTTTGATACAAAATGAAAAATAAGATAACACAATAATAAATAATAATATAAATAATAATAACTGCTTGACGTTACTCTTCTCTCTTCTTATTTTGTTTAAAAAAAAATTAAGCTGTATTTCTATTTATTGTTTTATATATTATATATTTTTAATAATATTTATTATCATCAATTATCAATTAACGAATATCAAATATTTACTTAAACATTAAAAAAAAACAATTTTGCATCAAATTTAAGCCGATACCAAAAAATCTAAAAAATCCACGTGAGGAAGGAGACGTGATCTTCTCGATCATATAAAAATATATTAAATAATATTTTATTATATATTTTGATTTATTCAAATTAGTCAACTATCTTTACCCAACCTCTTATTTTCCTTTTGCCACCCTTTGAATATTTCAGCAATTTTACTTTGGACAAAATTTATATACAGTTCCTTGAGTATTTTAGTGTTACTTTTTATGAGTTTCATTGAGTATATGTTAATATTTCATATAAACTTTTATTGTACATTATTAAAATAAAATCATATTTTTTTTAAACAGAAAACCTACATTTTTTTGTCCTTTTACTTTTCCATTAGAAAAAATCTGGCATGGTACAGGTCCAGAGGCAGTGATAGCTAGTAAAAAACAGTAAAAGCAAAAAAGTTCAGAAAAAGAAAAAGGTTTCAATGATAGTGGGATGATCATGGCTTTTGGGACGACATAATAAAACCCTTATATTAAAAAAAATAGATATAACATTTTAAAAATAATGTACCATTTTGATTAATATTTCCAACATTTATCACTATAATTAAGTATATACACTACTAATTATTACATTACAAAAGCTTATTCATTTAAAAAATTGATTCCAAATTTATGTATCATAAAATTGTTTCAGAACCCAAATTAAATAGAGATATAGGTGAATTATAATATATAAATGAATTACAAATATGGTTTCACTAAATTAGTTTTCTAAACTTACATTAAATTTAAAGGTTACTTTTTTAAATAGTATTGAAATCTAACAATCTTACCCTATCAAATCAATGTTTGTGAAAAATAGACAAAAACTTCCCTTTTCCCTTAACCAACAGTTCCTGAGAAATATTTATATTAATCTAAAGATTCTTTCTTCTGAGTTTGATTTGACATATTTTTTCAATTTAGTTATATGTGACAAAACAAAATAGATTTTACATCACATGAACATTTATGACATTGACCAAAGAGTAAAACAAATTGATGGAATGGCACCATTCAAAACCACTTTATATTACTATTTTAATTATATTATTTTGTATTTTAATATATATTATTAAAATAAGTTGTAAAGTGGGAGTGTTTTGTTTGATATGATATGATATGAAAGAAACATTTTTATTATGCATATTTTTCATCAGAATAAGCATAAAAATGACAAAGTGCTCTGCACAAAAGGAAAGGACCCAACTTCTTTTATTTTCAAAAAAGTTATATTTTATGCATCATTACATACTAAGAATGCAGCTTTATGAAGCACACAAGAACTTGCAACAACTTTGTGTTGTTTTTATGCATTTGGAAACCCTTTGAAACTCTCCTTACTATTAGATTATGGATACCAATTCAAGAAACTGGAGATGGGCAAGAATGGCCCAATTGCTTGCAGCTTCTGCTCTTCTTTTGCTGCAAAACTATGTGGCCATTTCTGCAGATACAAGCTCTGTGAGTGCAACTCAAGTTTCTAATTCTACTTTAGTATACATGTTCATACATATATGAATGCATAGTATCTGAATAAATGCTTCTTTCTAGGTGCACATTGTATACATGGGAGATAAGATATATCAAAAACCAACACTTACTAAAAAGTATCACAACAAGATGTTATCCTCACTTCTAGGAAGGTATGGTTTGTGGCCTTCACACACTCCTTTTCCCATTATCTTGTGATACTTCAATGAAGATCAATAAATAAAGTAACTGCAAGTGTTTTCTTTTTGTTCTGAAGCAAAGAAGCTGCAAAGAGTTCAATTCTTTACAGCTACAAGCATGGTTTTTCAGGGTTTGCTGCAAGATTGACAAAACATCAAGCAGAAGCAATAGCTAGTATGATCCTTGCATTAATTATGATGTTGATTGTTGTTTAACCAATCTCAGAGCCTTTTAAAAGTTATATAATTTATACCATGTAATGCAGAGTTTCCTGGGGTAGTTTCTGTCATTCCAAATGGCATTCACAAACTCCACACAACCAGAAGCTGGGACTTCATTGGGATCCATCATTCCACTTCTAAATCTGCTTTGTCTAACAGCAACTTGGGTGAAGGAGCTATCATAGGTGTAATAGACACAGGTAATAATTGGTAGTTAAAACCTTAATATCTAATTAGATACTAATTTAGAAACCATTTATCAGTAATAGAAATTAATTTAGAAAGCAATACTTTTTTTAGTTTGTAAAATAGTTTCTAAATTAGTCAATATATGATTATTTTTAGTTTCTATTTAATGATTTTCTAGTAGTGAACTACGTTGCAAATGTAGCTATGTAACAAATAAGAATTGTGGTTTGTTGAAGGCATTTGGCCAGAGTCTGCAAGTTTCAATGATGAAGGAATGGGACAAATCCCATCAAGGTGGAAAGGAGTTTGTCAAGTGGGAGAGCACTTCAACTCCACCAATTGTAACAAGAAGATAATAGGTGCAAGATGGTTTCTGAAAGGAATAACTGATCAGACTAAGAAGCTTCTTCATGGAAACAACACCAATGAATATCTCTCAGCAAGAGATGCTATTGGCCATGGCACTCACACAGCTTCCACAGCAGCTGGAAACTTTGTTGGAAATGCAAACTACAGAGGACTTGCTTCTGGTTTAGCTAGAGGAGGAGCACCTTTGGCTCACTTAGCCATCTACAAGGCTTGCTGGAACTTTCCAATTGGAGATTGCACTGATGCTGATATCCTGAAAGCTTTTGACAAGGCTATTTATGATGGTGTTGATGTTCTAACTGTTTCTCTTGGCTTTTCCATTCCCTTGTTCTCATATGTTGATCAACGTGATGTAATAGCAATTGGTTCTTTTCATGCAACTGCTAAGGGAATCACAGTTGTTTGTTCTGCTGGAAATTCTGGTCCTCTCTCTCAAACCATTACAAATACTGCACCATGGATCATCACAGTTGGAGCAACCACCATAGATAGGGCCTTTCCAGCTGCCATCACTCTTGGAAATAACCGCACTGTGTGGGTATGCTGCAACTATTTCCAAATCAAATTGGTGAAATATGCTGATACTTTATACATGGTTTGGACTTTTGGTTCTATAGAAAAAAGTAACACTAATTTTAGTTTCTGAAAATTATAGGACAGATCTGACACCAACACCAATAAATCATGAGTTACATTCAACCCAAAATCTTAAAACAATAAGTTTTTGACTCATATTATTGTTCTTAGTCCGAAACTGAATATTTCCTATCAATGTCCTCACTTCTTTTTCAGATGTTCGAGAGGTGGGTATCAGTAGAAATACTTTGATGCTCAATTTAATAAAAATTACTTCTATGGTTCAGTATTAGAATCATCAGTTTGAGGCCCCTTCTATTTATAGTGTTTGCTTTTTTTTGACAAAAAAATTACTTAGACCCAATGATCGCTTAACCATACTTTACAACCATATTTTACAATCCCTAATAAGAATTAATGCTCTTATCCATTTGTTAGGATATGGACACTGTTTTGCCGACCGTTCGACAACTCAAACGCTGTCGGTCGGTATTGTTACAGAATGACCTTCACCTTCTCAGTCAAGCTTTTGACTCTTCGTCGATTCTATTCATCGATCCTAGACATAACAATTATACTCCTTAAGAATTTTTAACCAATGTGGATTCTAACTCATACTTGGCTACAAATAGTTAGCTATGATAAATTCATTGATCTCCACTTGAGTTATATCAACAGCGATTTATAATTGGCTAATAGTGCAAATTTTTACACTGTAGTGCAAAGAAATTAACTCACCTGAAGTAATATTTATGGGAATTAAAAGTATATTTGAACCTGTGATTATTGCTATATAGGGACAGTCCATTGATACTGGAAAACATAATCTTGAATCTGTTGGGCTCACATATTCTGAACGTATTGCTCTGGACTCATCAGAGAATTTGGCGTGAGAACTCCCTTCAGTTTTACCATTTCTTCTATGTTGCATTCTTGTAAATTTTGTATTTACTGTTTGTGTCTTCCTTTCAAGCAAGGATTGCCAATCTGGAAGTCTAAATGCAACTATGGCAGCAGGCAAAATTGTTCTATGCTTTTCTGTATCAGATCAACAGGACATTGTTTCTGCATCACTTGCAGTGAAAGAAGCTGGAGGAGTTGGACTAGTATATGCACAATATCATGAAGATGGCCTCAATCAATGTGGTTTGTTTCCATGTATCAAGGTAGATTATGAAACGGGAACACAGATATTAACCTATATTAGACGATCAAGGTGAGCTAACATACACAAACTGATGATGACATTGTTTTCTAAAATGCTCATTTTGGTTAATATTATGCATATCTGAAAGGTTTCCAACAGCAAGCCTGAGTTTTCCCACGACTGTTATTGGAAAATGGGCATCACCACGAGTTGCTTCTTTCTCGTCTAGAGGACCCAGTAGCATGTCTCCCACAGTGCTAAAGGTATATATCTGGACCTCAACTTACATGCCTGACTTATTTTTAATCAAACCAGATTTTTTTTTCAGAAACTTTGAGATAGGAGACTCGGACACATATCTTAAATAGTGTATCCGTGTCGGATACATGCATCAGATATCGATATTTATATATGATACTTGTATGACACGGTGAAGTGTCAAATTGAAGGAATATTTATTGAATTTCTATAAAAAAACTAAGAAACTTGCCATGTAAACAAATAACTATTGCTCTTACTCCACTTTTAATTCCATGATATCATCATTAACCTGAACTTGGGGGATGATTCATGGAGGTAGCCTGATATAGGTGCTCCAGGTGTGGACATTTTGGCTGCATTTCCTTCGAAGGGAACTACAAAGAACACTGGATTTGCATTCTTGTCTGGAACTTCAATGTCTTGTCCTCACGTGGCAGGAATAGCAGCTCTCATGAAATCCAAGAACCCAACTTGGTCACCTGCAGCCATAAGATCAGCTCTGGTAACAACAGGTGAGTGAGTCACTAAAAAAATATTAAATAAAAACTAAATTTATAAACTAAAATAATTGGTTAGATTAAATTAGATGTTATTTTATAAATTAAAAAAATTATTAATTTGTAAAGTAGTTTTTATTATTAACACAAATAATAAAAATAATATCTAATTTAGTTAATATAGTGACCAATTATTTTTTATCTCTAATTTTAATTATTATTTAATAATTTTTTTTGCAGTAAGTAAAAATCAATAGATACTAAAAATTTAATAATAATACATTAAAAATCCACATTTTTTATATATATTTATTCCATCACATCAAAGTTATATACAACTCTCAAGATTAAAGTATCATTTTCTTTAAAAATTACATCTTTACATATAATCTCCAAATTAACCATTTTTCTATACATTGATAACTTGATGATTGCTTAACTATTATTGAACTAACGTATCATTGCTCTAACTATTATTGAACTAAAAAATTATGCAGCATATCAAACTGGAACAGATGGAAATGTTATATCTGAAGAGGGTTCTACACACAAAGCAGCAGACCCTTTTGACATTGGTGGTGGACACATGGATCCCAACAAAGCAATGGATCCAGGATTAATATATGACATAACAACAGAGGATTATGTCCAATTCCTCTGTTCCATGGGTCACAGTAGTGCATCCATTAGCAAAGTGAGCAACACCACCACAAGTTGTAAGAAAGAAAAGCACCAAGCATTGAACCTCAACCTTCCATCCATATCAGTTCCAAACTTGAAGAACACTGCAACAGTAATGAGAAGAGTGACAAATGTTGGGAACATAACTGCTGTCTACAAAGCTCTAGTGAAGGTTCCATTTGGCATAAAAGTGAGAGTTGAACCTCAAACTTTGAGTTTCAACTCAGATGCACGCGTGCTTAGCTTCAATGTCAGTTTTCTGTGCACTCAGAAGTTTCATGGAGATTACAGATTTGGTAGCTTGACATGGACAGATGGGAAGCATTTTGTGAGGAGCCCGATTGTTGTGAGGAGCATGCAGTTTGGATCTTGAGTGGATGTTACGTGAAGAAATATTAATACACAATTTGTTGTTTGGAGAGACTAAACACAGCACATTCTTTATGTGAGCACATGCAGCATAGATATTCTGAGGAAACAGAACTCGATCCTCATGGAATACACTGTCCCATGTTAAGATTAAAAACGTTTCTTGAGATTGCTACTAACATTTATATATGTTCTCGTAAAAAAGGGAACTTTTCACCGGATGAAGAATAATTGACTTCGTTTTGGTCATTCAGTGTTACCTTCACTTCTTCTCTTCTAACTCCTTAGGACGCATTCTATTCTTCTCTCTCTCGATAGGATACTTTAAAAAAATATTCCCACAATCAAATGTTTAATATTCGGTCTAATAAATACATAAAAATAATGTACATTTCTTTTAGTTGTTTTTGGGTTGAGATTAATATATGAATCGTGATTAAAACGTAAATTTTCATATAATTTAATCTTATTATTATTTTTTAATCTTAATACATTTTAAACATTTGTCAAAGGAGTAAAACATCTCAAAACTATTTGTCCAATATAGCTTTAAAATGAAATTTTGAAGAGCAAATGTGAATAGTAGACTATTTAAACATGCAACATTTCATACATAGCTTTAAAGGTAAATTTAAGAGTGAATCAAATTATCTAAAGAAAAATTATGGTTACTAAGCAAAAAGAGATTTCATCACATGCATCAAGCAACGGTCGTATTCTTGAAGCATATAAGTGAAAAATGTTAAACATTTGTGTTCTTCACCTTCTCAATTTACCACCTTGTGACAATTCTTATCATATCCTTCCTCTGAGAGTTATTCGTGTTACCATTTGCTACGTGTGATTGTTTTAAAGAGATGAATAACTTTTTCCATTATTTATCTTTTTTTTCTTCTTTTTTATTTTATACATTACAATAATATTTTTGAGATTCAAAATACTAAAATTTCAAATTATAATTAAAATTAAAATGTAAAATAGTATACAAAATGAAAAAAAAAATTGTTATCTATTTAAAAATAAAAAAGAATGAAATAGTTATAAAAAAAATTACACTATCTCTTTATTTAACCTTTTTTCAATATAAAAAGTTTAACAACCTTGCATAAAGATATGTTTAACAATTATAGAAAAACAAAAGGCAACAAAACTAATGTAAACCAATTTAGTTCAAATTTTATATTAAATTAAAATAAAACCCAAACGAGTTTGAGTGTTATATTGAACATGACTTCCTAATAAAAAAACAACCATGTGGAATCCTAAACGCCCCTAATATTTCATGTCTATAATAAAATGAAATAATAATTTTAAATCAATTTAAAACCTTATTCTACTTTCTAAAATAATTAAATCAATGATAAAACACTATTAGTTACAAAAATAGTACATTAAAACAATAGGAAACACATTCATGATCATTTGCTTCTATTAAGAATTTCGTGTATTATAAAAATTAACTAAAATGTAGCTTCCTGTTTAAAACAAGAAAATAGAACATAAAATAAACATTTCTCTTTTTCATGATATTTCTGCTAATTTCCATTTCCTTTACATACAACTCACAGTGAAGGTTAATGGAATTCTGCTCCATTCCCTTATTAATGTTCCAAAGAAAAGATACAAAATAAAGAGAGACTAACATAATTATTAAGTTTTAAGAAGCAATCTACTAAGCAGATCAAGATAAGCAGATAGATCATACAAAATTATGGTTGCAGGTTGAGGCTTCTTTAAGATGGAGCACCAAGATATGAAGCAAGACGTAGAATATCAGAAAATATTCCACCAGCTGTGACTTGAGCACCAGCTCCTGGGCCACGAACTATCATAGGCTGATCCTTATACCTTCTTGTTGTAAATGCAATGATATTATCAGATCCTGATAATTGTGCAAATGGATGATCCTTCTTGTATCTTCGCAGCTCTACCACTCCTTTTCTATTAATCACGTCCACCACTCCCACATATCTCAACACCTTCAGAGTTCAAATATAACAATCTCAGAGTTATGTTGAGGGGCATAAAAAATGTATGAACTTTTGATTAAGGACATAATATATAGACGGAGAGATGTATGTACTATATACCACTACAAGAAAATCATTAAATAGTAATAAAATTTAGAAACAAAACATTAGTTATTATATTGACTAAATTAGATACTGATTTATAGACTAAAAAATTATTGATATCTAGTGTGGTTTCTATTATTAATAAAATATTATAAAATGGTTTCTAAATTGATATCTAAATTAGCTACTAATACTTTAGATTCTAAATTAGTCTCTATTTTTTAGAGACTAATTTAGAACATAAATAGTTAATAGTTAAAACCTTGGTAGCTAATATCAATTTCAAAACTATTTTATAAATTTTTATTAATAATATAAACTATTTTAGATACCAATAATTTTTTAATTTATAAAATAGTCTCTAATCTAGTCAATAGATTAATTAATTATTTTGGTATCTAAAATTAGTTTCTATTACATAAATCTGTCGTCTTACTTTTTTAAATGAAATCAAGGTAAATATGCAAATGAGTATTACTTTATGTTTCTGCATCAAGGTAAATATGGGAAATCAAGGTAAATATGCAAATGAGTGTTACTTTATGTTTCCACCTCATGCGCTATGCAAAATTAAAACATACAAGATATAATTACCTGTACAAACCTTTGAAAATAAAAAAATAAAAAGAAAATATAGTAGCAATTTTTCTAATTTGTAAAACTTTTCACAAACAACAAATACTAAAATATTTGTGCATGAATTATGCATGGTTAAAGCAGTTAATACTCACTTCCCCAGCATTCTCTGCATCTTTTTGTTTCTTTGTGAAGTCCTGATCAAATTTTGGTAGATCTTGCATAAACTCCTGAGCTGATGCACAAACCTGCACCGATTCATCAAAACAGTTGTAAATCAAAATGCTCACACTAAAACTAAAAAATGCATAATCAATAGAAATTATTTCTTACTTGTAGTGGTTCTGGCACAAGGCTTTCAACTGAAATATTAGATAGTTCTAGCTTTAATCCAGATTCCCTAGCAAGAATTATAACCTGTAGAGTCAAAGTAGCTTCATGATGTTGAATTTAAATGGCCACTTCCAGGATTACATGAAGCATAAAAATGCTATCATTAACCAAGATTCACATTGTAGTTAATGGTTAAATATGACTATCACATTAAATAGGCAAATGTGATATTTTATTACATCAAATAGAGAAATATCTTAGCAAATATTTGTCATTATTAATCATTGATCTTGTTTCTTATTATTGTATTGTATGTCTTTTTCTTCATAAATAAGAAAAGTCATGTGTACACAACACAATTAAAAACAATCCTTTCAATATGATATCATTTGGGTAAATATACCCCAATAACACTTTTTCTTTTCGTCAACCGATGTGCCCTCCAATTAGCAATAGTATCAATCTCATTCCCTTCTTGAAATCATTCATAAAGATAACAATTTTCATTTTTGGTTCATCAAGGGATATGCTTACATGTTTCTGTCTCATGTAGCAACAATATTGGACTTTCATAATACTTCACATATTTGTATCAATGAAGTATTTAAGAGTATTGGTATAGCATACATGTCACGTGATACAAATTAAAGGATGGGGGCTTTATACAAAGCATAAAGGAATTAATTAACATTTGACAACAAAATTTGATAAACATATACCACACTGTACCTTTCGAGCAACATCTGTTCCAGACAGATCATCCCTTGGATCTGGCTCAGTATAACCAGCTTCCTTTGCTTCAGCAACTACCTCACTAAAAGCCCGGCCATCTTTGAAGTTATTAAATATGTAACTCAAAGTCCCACTGCAGAGCCAGAAGCAATACTTACAGTGAATGGTAAATGAATAATGCCTCTAGACATTGATCATGCACAAAATACGATCTAAGTTCTGACAGAATTAAAAAATCAATTTTGCTGATACAATAGGGTAGTTCATTTCTGTAAGGGATGCATGCACTCCTCAGTGCAAGAGTTGATGACATTGAATAGTTTTGCTGTGGAGGCACATGCAAGGAAGGCACCACAATACATACCTGTTCTGAGGAAGACTCCTCCACAAGTTTCTTTGGGTGAAATGTAACACAGATGGTGCTGCAGAGGGGACACCAGGAAGAGCATGGTGTGGTGGAATTTTTAGAGACTATAGATCTTCTATAATTGGATGATTCATGGCTTTTCTGGGAGTTTAGAATATGGAAATGACTTTTTTTCTAAAGAACAAACTATGGATTGAGTGTGACTCAGTTAACTCCTAGGGTTAATGTTGGTGGGATAACATAGCTGGATTTATTTCTCCAGAAACTTTTACGAATATGTTTGAGTTACCATGTTATAGATTTGTTGCTAAATAGTGGGTTTGGTTTGGTTTAGTCCCTCCACGATCTTGTATTATTTTCTTTTGTTTTAATGTGATTTTGAGATATTGCAGATGATTGATGTTGTTAGTGGTGCCAAGATAATTGGGATGGCAAACAACTTAGTGATACTTTTTGCACCTCTATTCTAGTTAAAACAGTGTTTTAATTTGTTTTTGTGTTAAGAGTAAGAAAATTGCAAGGGATTGGACAAAATGAGACAATGCAAGACTTCAGAATTTGACACTGTCCATACAAATATTTTGCCGGAAAAAAAAGGAATAACACATCAAAAAATACCTAAATATGCCTTCAATTTGCAATATTCTGTCTCCAGTTTCAAGGAGGCCACGTAAAGTGCTGACAATGGGAAGACCAGCCCCAACCGTAGCTTCATAGAAGTAGTGTGTGTAGGATTGCCTTTGAAGAGCTCTTAACCTCAAATACTGGATGTAGAGAACAAAGGTATGAAAAATCTCCAGAGATAGTAAGTAAGTAGACTACAAAGTAACCATCATTACAAACAGTATATGTACTAGCAAAAGCTGCCTAAGCTTAAAGAAAGAAAGCACTTCAAGAATTACCAAAAAAAAAACTATTAAAACATATAATCAAAGTAGTTCAACCACCAGAACATGATCCCAACCCATTGCCTACTGTTGTTTTCTGTAGCAGTTTTATTGTAAAAGTTGAGCATGGACATTAAGAACTATACAATGAACATCACACAGTAAAAGTAATATTTTTTTTTTCAAAATTCCAATTAAAGATGACAAGAAAAGACATTGCAGATTGCTTTACAGCCAGATTTAATTGTCGCATGTTATACTTATAAAGCTTTACATTTTACTGTCAGTAACTACTCTAATTTTCCATTTCATAGAATAAGATCCGGTTAGAACACTTGTGCAACTCGTTATCAGAGTTCAGTGAAAACTGGTTTAGAGTGAAAAAATGAGTGAGAAAATTGTTTTAATCTGAAACTATGTGAGTCTTTATAAACTGAGTTCGACTCAAAATAAAACTGAGAAACTTGCCTGGTACAAAGTCTTATATTGTAAAAGCCTACATAGTCTTGTAATAGCTTACTTTGTCTTAGAAAGTATATTTTAAGTCTAATTCAAACTCATAAAACCAACTTGGTGAGGTTTACACTATATATTATAAGTCAATCATATCTCTAGTAAAAGTGGAATCTCCAACACACTCCTTCATGGCGAAAATTGGACATCGCAAACATGGAACAAGATATTTGTGAAAAATTGGACATCGCAAACATGGAACAAGATATTTGTGAATGGTTCGATAATAGGTGGTAGGATAGATCTAACAAACATCACTAGGATTGACTTTATACTATCTTAGAAAGTGAATTTAGTTGAGATAAATAAAAGAGACTACATTTGAAAGAGCTTAATCACTCCTCATATGCTCTCATTCATATTGATAGAATTCCGATACAATGAGTAGAGGGAAGAGCAAATCAAAACTACAGACCTAGTCCTAGGTAAAACTCCTGGGTACAGCATATAACAGTTTTCCAATAGAACTACTTTCTACCTATATTTAATCCCTATTCCAACATATTTTAAGTCTAACTCAACCTTACAAAATTAGCTTGAACAGTGTTGCAAAGTGAGGTTTACACCATTTATATATTATAATTTAGAAATATATTTAGTAAATTTAAGATCTCCAACACTCTTACAATAACCAGCCTATCACTTTGATAATTAGCCAAACTGAATATGCTGGCTGACTCAGCTAATAATAGAGTATGCGACTGAATATTACCTTGTATTGATATAGCTTATGTTGGACAGCAAAACAGCACTTAATCTGATAGTAGCAAATAAAAATGGTGGCAAAAAAAAATATTTTGGTTTTGAAAAATGAAAAGAAAAATAAAACGACAGCTTCCAGTCAATGGATATATGACTAAAATGATAGAAATAACAATGAAAGCAGCCTATCCAGATTCCTTAATATTGCTTGTGGTCTAGCCAAAAAAAATCATAAACAAGAAATTCACTTTTCCTTTAAATGATTTATTCTCTAACTAAAAAAACAAAAAAATAGAAAATAATTAAATCCAAATTGGAATTTCAGTATCCAGCAGTGTACTTGCAGAAAACATTGGCTTGTACTTAGTAGTGTCAAAATCATACAGCATTGATTACACCAGATAAGTCAATAACAGACGCTACCCATCCCAAAGACAATGTGCACTTCTTTACCTGCTCAAGTGGTCCTGAATTTGCTTTCTTGTTAGGAGTAATTACGTGTATTCCTTTGCGCAACCACTCATAGTAATAGCCAGCAATGACAGAGTCAGCTGTGCAGTCGACTAGTGCTGTGTTCGGTATAAAATGATTTCCATGTACATGTTGAACAAATTTTTCCAAATCAGCCGCTTCTCCTTTTTCCTCTCTAAGTTCTCTCCATATAGCTAAGTCAATGCCCCTGCAAAGAGCAATAACAGTATATAATGATTGAACAAAAACAAACTTAGTCAATAATAATGCACAGATAAAAGGTAAAAGACAAAAGAGGTCCATCTCTAAGATTTATAATACTTCTTTAAGAACAATAAAACAAACACGTGATAATAGAACAATATTTGTGTGAAATTTACACAACTTCATTTTGGGTGAAACTGCATATGTCCACTTGCTCATGAAATTTCATTCAACCTTTTCTTTCCTTCTAATGATAATTTTCTTTTATTTAAATAAGAATGCATAAATGATATATGAAAACCAAAAAAGCTTTCCAAAAAAGATAAAAAGAGAGATGTAAAGTGAAGTTAGCTTACTCACATAAAGACACTCTTGGCTGTACAGGCAAGAAAGTGTAATGAGCATTCAAAAAGCTATTTCAGTCAGAATGATTCAACTTACGCATCACTAAGCAGCATTGACTTTGAACCAAGTATGCCCATTACACGCAAATCAATGTTGAATTCTTCTTTCAGGGTTGAGGCCTGCATTAAAAGTTGTCAGGTAAATTTGCCACATATTTCAATTCCAGTATGCTAATATGATAAAATAAAGACACGCCACTTAAACAAATAAGATGAATGGAAGACAGTGTATTCAACCTATACAGTTGGGCTTTTATCGATGTATATAATAAGATACAAAGAAGAGGCAAGGCACTTTCCTAAAACCTAACCCTAAAGTTGGGGTACACACAAAGGAAAAATTAATGAAAATAACATTACATTTCAACTCTACTCCTCAAGCTAGAGCATATAGATCATATGCACCAAGCTTGGAACATATAAACTTAATCCTCAGTCCTATTAGAGATTTAGTCAGAATGTCTGCAAGTTGTTCATTAGAGCTGGAAAACTCTAAAATCTTTGGACAACAGTATCTCTTTAACAAAATGACAATCAAACTTTATATTTTTAATTCTCTCAAGAAAGACCGGATTGGAGACAATATTAAGAGATTCCTGGTTGTCACAATACAACTTCATCTATTCATTTTCACGAAATTTCAATTCTTGAAGGAGTTGTTTAATCCACACAAGTTCGCATGTAGTTAGGGCTATAGATCTATATTCAGTTTCTACATTAGATCGAGCAATAACACTTTATTTCTTACTTTTCCAAGATAAAAGGTTCCCTCCAAGATATACACAGTATTCTATCGAAGATCTCCTGCCAATGGGACAATCAGCCCAATTTGCATCACAATACCTTAAGACTTGAGTATTTCCCTTGTTCTCTTACAACAATCTCTGTCTTGGGTTTCCTTATACATATTTCAGAATGTGAATCACAACATTCCAATGATCAATGTGGGGTTTTTGCATAAATTGACTCACAACTCCCACTGGATAAGAAAGATCAGGTCTTGTTATAGTGAGATAAATGAGTTTCCCAACCAATTTTCTATATCTCTCTGGGTCTGAGAAAAGTCCACCTTGGTCTCTCATTAACTTCTGACACCAGCTTGAATTTGAATGTGATGAAAAATCATTAAGTACTAGCTCAGCTGATGTATATTTTACATATATGGAAAAAGAAAGAGTACATTACAAAGAAAAATATATTGAATAACGTTCAACCCTTGGAATAGGAACACATCCAAAAAGCAGTTTTATGAAAGTTGTAAAATACAATAACAGTCATAATTTTAACAAGATCAAAATTAAATTCTTTTGAAGAATTATTTTAATCTGCAAAACTCAGATAAAATTGGTGCAGCTTCAAAATAAAGCAATTACATGTTACTAAAATAAACATCGTTTCTTCCATCATAGGCATCATTTTCCTTGAATTGACGTGCAATTTTAAACTAAAAAAGTATTAGTTAATCTCATACCTAGGACAATAAAAAGGCAAAATATACACCAAAACATTGTGTTCTTTTTTAACCAAAATAATTATTCATTCATACAAAGTTGTCTACAGAAACTGCACCTGATCCCTTAGCTGGTCAAGTAGTGTACTTCCAATTAATCCAGGTCCAATAATGCCCATTGATATGGTGGTTCTTGAGAGATAAAATCTGGAATGGACAGCTCGCAAAGCCTTTATACAATCCTCTCGCTTCACAACAACAGTAATATTGTACTCAGAACAACCTTGTGCTATAGCACGGACATTTATATTGGCCTGTTCAAGAAAACAAGTTTGAACATTACACACATGAAAAATTATAACAAAAATCTCAAACATAGGCAATATCTTTATCATAATTCTCTAACCTTAGCCAATGCATTGAAAAGGGAGGCGCTAACACCAGGGGTGCTTGCCATCTTCTGGCCAACTGCAGCTAGAATGCTACAATTTGGAATAATTGCAACCTGAGGACATGATTTAGAATGCCACAAAGCATTAAAATAAACAGTTTTAAGTTTCAACATCATTCAGTCAGATATACTAATTTCATTGATAGAAATTAAATTACTAGCTCTCAAGTGTATACTTCGTGATAATATACAAACAAAAGATATAAGCACATAAATTCATGGGAGAAAAAAATGAAGCAATCCATTCAACACAAATTTCACATCCAAATATCTTACAAAGAAAATGACAGGAGCATATTTCAAGAGGCTATACATTCCTTTTGATTGACAAACAGATTTTCACCACACTTTCAATACAAAAAAGTAGCATATCCCTAGTTAATAATAGAACCGAGAAAGAACTCAGAAAAGTATAACTATATTTGTATTGTGTTGAAATGAAAAATTAAAGGGAACATGTAACTGATTCTAACTAATTGACAGTTAGTAGTAACTAACCCCAATTAACTGAAAAGCATATTACAATGACGGAGTAATACACTCTCCCACAAGCCCAAGGTTGGTGAGAGGTGGAAGCAATCTCAAACACTTTGAGCTTGGACCTAAGCTGTAGAAACCAAGTAAGAGACAATGGCTTGGTTAGGAAACCAATCCATTGATCCTTGTATGTGGATAACTCTCTAAGGTGCTTGACAAAAACTTTTTCATGAACAAAGCGATCAATTTCCATATGCTTCAATTGGGCATGTAACACTGGATTTTGAGCTAATGAGGCAGCACTTTGGTTATCACAAAAAAGTTGGTTTAGAGTGAGCAATACGATGTTCAGTGAAGAGGGTCTAAAACCCATAAAATTAAGCAATGGCAATAACAACACTCCAATATTGCAACAACTTGATTGTAACACCACCATGAGATAAGATTGACAAGATAAATAAATGACTGCACTGGAAGTGGATCTCAATCATCAAGGTCAAAAACACATTCAGCATTGCAGAAGATCGATAAAGAGAAGGGTGTCACAGAGGCAGGGTGAAATGCAAACCACAGTCTAAAGATCTTGAGGTATTGAAGGATTCATTTGATTGCAACTCCAGGAGACTCCAAAGAAGTAGCCATAAATTGACATACTTTGTTGACTGCAAAGCTGAGTTCAGGGCAAGCTATGGATGGTACCGTACTGCAAGGCACAAACCACAGACCTGTAAAAAGAGGGATCAAGGAGAAGACCAGCACTAGAGTTGGACAATTTGCAAACTTAAGTCATTGGAGAGGAGATGGGCTTGGCATCAAGCATAGTTGCCTTGGTTAAGAGGCTGTGAATATACTTGCTTTGAGTGAGTAGTATAGAGTGCCATCAGATTGATGGTGAACTGCAGTGCTAAAGATGTAATCAAGAGTACCTAATTGATTGAGGCTAAACACAGAATCTAACTGCTGATTGATTAACAATAACAATAGGTGGAGAGCTCATAGGTGGAGAGCTGCCTACATAAAAGTTAGGTTGTTGTATTCTTGACAGCTAAATCTAGATTGAATGTTAATGACACAAGTGCAGTGAACATATTCTTTTATCTCTCCAATTTCCCTGAATCATCTCTATTTTGTTTTGTTCTCTCTTCCCCTCTTTTTTCTGTCACTACTAAGTCCTATATCAGTTTCTTTATTAGAAAATGGTATATTACGATACCAAAATTATTGAAAGGATTGTAGTAACTGCGTATTATTGAAAGGATTGTTTGTAACTGTGTGTTGTGTAGACACGAGTATTCTTATTTACAATAAAGAAGAGATACATTAAAAAGGAACAAAATCAATATTTAATAATGGGAAATATTTGTTAAGATACGTCCTTATCAAATCATATCACATCTCTCTATTTAATGTAATATTTAAATTATATCTCTAATATAATCAAATCTCTTCTCTAACATTGCCCCTTAAGTTGGAGCATATGTATCATATGTCACAAGCTTGTCAGCCATTGGTTGCAGGAGTTGATAAAGTAAATAATGACAAGATATCTTTAGCGCTCCCACAAGCTGGAATATATGTATCATATGAGTCAAGCTTGTTACAAACATTGGATGGTAGGGCAGCTGCCAAAGAGCAAAAAATGCTTGGAGATCATTGTTATTGCTAGCAAGCAAAAGAATACTTGAAAAGTGTGGTGGCTGCCAGAGAGCACAAAGACTCAAAGTGTGGCCGCTGCCGGAGAGCAAAAAAATTGCTCAAAGCACGTGAGCTGCCGAGTAGCAACTAATGCTCGGAGAGTGCAGTGACTGTCGGGGAGCAAGAACGGTAATAATACTCTAATACCATATTGAAATGATTATTTGTGTGTGTTGTGTACACATATGAGTATTTTTATTTACAATGAAGAAGGGATACGATAATAAGGAATGAAATCAACATTTAATAATGGGAAATATTCAATAAGATATTTCACTATTGAATCGTATCATATCTCTCTATTTACCGTAATATTTAATTATATCTCCAATATAATCAAATCATATCTTTAACACAAGTAAAAGTCTCATGGTGTGATGGATGGCCAAATTTTAAATGCCAAAGACGCTGGGAACTAGGAGATATAAAAACATTTGAAGCTTAGAATTATTACATGAAGGAGAAAGACAAAAGAACTGGCAGGAGGATGGCATCAGCTGAAGGCATTTATGCCAGAAATAATAGTCTCTCCTAGTCCCAATTATTAATATCTGCATCACTGATATTTGCTTCCACTCTCCTAGACCGTAATAAGTGGTGTGTAACTTGCATATTTATTTTAACCATAATATGCGGATATTGTTAATTATAAGATTAATAGAAAAATTATAAACACTTACACAACAATGAAAACAAATCATATAGAAAAGAAAATATGGCACTTCAGTCTTTATCCTCTTAAGCAAATCAAGATAATGGCATTCAAATGTGTTCATGCAGTTTTAAAATCTACAAAATGTAAAATGTGAAATCTTCGGTCAGACATCACTCAAGTGAGTGAGGTCAGTTAAACAGAAACATGCATTTTTATTTTAAAAGAGTTGGATTAGCACCTGAGAAAGACGCCCATTATCCAAAGCTTGTCGAAATCTTGATTGCAATGCCTCAGCAACAGCTTTTACTTCTTTCTCAGGGACAGCAAAGCATACAGAATGCTCACTACTAGCCTACACAATTGCTGTTAATGATGAATGCAATTTCTTATATATCAATGTGGATAACGAGAAGAGGTGCATGGAAGTTAGAAGTGCACCTGAGATATCATTATAACATTAGCTCCAACATCTTTTACCGCACCAAAAATAGCACTGGCTGTACCTGGAACACCAGCCATTCCAGTTCTGCAAAAAATGCATTAGAGAAAAACTCATTGTAATCTATAACTGGTTACATAAAACCTTAAATAAAAATAAATAATCAAGCAGAAAAAACTGCCAACTATTAGTCATCATGTAACACGACAGCAATTCACGAGTAACTCACCCCTCAACATTTACAAGTGCCAAGTTGTCTATGGTTGCAAATCCTTTGACATAATTTTGCAGGTTCTGTATATCTTCATGATCATTAACAGAAGGGTGGCAGATCTTTGTTCCAGGAGCAGAAAGGTTGAAAATGTTCCTTATCATAATGGGTATGCCATATCTCATTACAGGAATAATTGTGCGGGGATGCAAGACATTTGCACCAAAATAAGACTGTACAACAGACATTTCCAAAGTTAATATCCTTAATTTTTATGAGTCAAAGGAGCACTGAGGCTCTACAGTATTCAACTCACCATTTCCCATGCCTCTTGATAAGACAATGTCTTCAAAATCACAGCCTCGCTAACTGCAGAAGATGTCATGGCTTATATTTTAATCAAAACATTATGTTATAGCACTCAAACAATAAGACAGAAAAATCAACTTCAACAAGTCAGCTAGAACTCCATTTGGTTACTATAAACCAATTCTCACAATGCATTTAATCCTCAACTCAGACACAAAGTAAGTAGCGTCACAAACCTTTTCTGGGATCAGCGCTATACACACCATCCACATCTGTCCAAATTGTGACTTGACGAGCCCTAAATAGAGCACCCATAATTGCTGCTGAGAAGTCACTTCCATCTCTCTTCAATGTGGTAGGAATGTTTTGAGGTGTGCTTGCAATGAATCCAGTAGCAATGATTACCTTACATGGATTCAAAGAGTACCATTTTTCTAGTCTTTGCTCAGACTCCAAATAGTCAGGATCAACTTGATTAGAACCAGAAGGATTTACAATAATGACATCCCTTGTATCCATCCATTTGCAATCAATCCCACTCTATAGAACCATAAGAAAAGCAAGTTGCAATAAGCTAAATTTAGATAAAGGGGATAAGCATGTGTTTCTAATTAAAACATCATACCTTTCTAATAACTAGAGACAACATCTGAGCAGACCATAATTCCCCATGTCCCACAACAAAATCTGTAAAGGACTCTGTTGCATGACCAGCTGCAAGATATTAAGAATGCTAGTCAGGCTTAAAATGCAACTCCTTAGCTCAAATTCATTTAAGCAACCATGAAGACACCTTTTCCACAATGAATGGAAAACTAAAAAGGCGTCCATTGTGGAAATGGTGTTTAAAGAGATATCACACACAAAAATTATGTGAAAGGTGATTGAGCATAAATAAGAGAAATGACTAGAATTGCAAATAATTAATTTGGATTTGTGTCCATAAGGTTTTTATTGACTTGAAAGAAAAAAAAAAAAAAAAAAGGAAGCACATCATGAGTGCAAAGAAGCAAAGTGTTGACATGTACAAACACAGAAAATTAATAGAACTTTGTGCCAAATATACAGATGGAAGAAAGAGACTATTAAAGAGAGAGTTTATGATTATAACCTATGTATATTGCTCGAAGCATCGCCTTCAGATTACTAATATCATTCTGCAACTTAGACAAGAAACTAGCAAGATTATCTCCCTCAAGAATGTCATGTGCAGTTGCACTATGCTTCTCCGAAACAGCATCCAATGAAGATAGATAAGACTCATCGCGTGATTGAGCCTTGTGAATAAGGGCATACATCATATCTGTCACCTTTGACATTGCAGAGACAACCACTAATTTTCTCTCAGAATCATCTTTAACAATTATTTCTGCAACATTCTTTATTCTCTGTGAGGTTCCCACACAGGTTCCACCAAATTTGTGCACAGACCAGGTTTCTCCTTTGGGAGGTAGCTTTTCCTCTAAAGCCACATTTGATGTAACATCTGCTAGTAAAAAGCATAAAAATCAAAAACATTTGCAAATGCCTCTTTCAAAACACAAAGCACTATTCCATCATAAAAGTTTCAACCAGTAAATGAAGCGCATATTGTGCTGTCTGGTGTTTTTCTTCTCTGTGGTAAAGTAAGACCCTTCCTGGTAGAAAAACCATTTCAGATAGCATAACATAAAAATCCAACTAAAATCAGGAAGAAACATCATTTAAAAGCATGCATGCTACCACAATTCAGAAAATAGTATATGATCTGCAATGGATAACAAACAAAAAGATGTATGCAGAACAACAAGCATTTAACAGATTATTGAACAGCGTAACTTGTTAATTTGCTCTTATATGCTCTGCGATGGATAACAAACAAAAATATGTATGTAGAACAACAAGCATTTAACAGATTATTGAACAGCGTAACTTGTTAATTTTCTCTTGGCATTCAAATATTCAAACTGAAGAAATTTAAAATTCTGAATTCAACTGAAAAGCTTATTATTAATCACATTAACAGAAGGAAATGGGAGGAGCGCGAGCTGAAGAAAGGGCGGCATTGAGATTGGAAGAGCTTGTGGCGAGGGTAGAGCGAAGTCCGAGAGGGCGAAATGCCGGAAAAGTTAGTTACGGCGGCAGAAAAGGACGCCATGGGTGGCTGCAGACCCTAACACAAACAGACCCCGGGACAGTGTTTCCACTGCCAAATTATTTAAAAATATAAACCCTAAAGATCCTAATGCAAATAGACTAGTGGAGAGTGTTTGTAAGAGATTAAGGTAAAAATATTTATATTTTTACAAAAACAATTATAATAATAAAAAAAGTTATTTTAACTGGCTGAAAATTTATTTTACAACATTACTAGTTTTACGAGCTTTTGTAAAATTCTATTATTTTAGTGCAATCTAAATTTAGTATAAATTTTCATCTATAGATAAACTTACAAAATTTATTAACATATATAATCACTATTATATTATCATTAAATAAAAATTAATTTTTAAAAAATAATAATTAATTATTATATTGATTAAATTATATATTATTTTATAAATTAAAAAAGTATTTATATATAAATTAATATCTAATTAGTTATCAAAATTATAACTAACAATTATCTAATTAATTATCGATATTAAAATTTAGACAACTCGTAATTAAATACTTATAATTAATTACATACTAATTTATTAATAATAAAAACTAATTTAAATATTTAATATTTTTTATAAGTTCTTATTTTCATTTTAATTTATGAAATAAATTTATAATTTTTTATACTATTATAAACTTGTAATGTATATAGCTATGAAGTTCGGACATTTCTCTTAAATGGTGTGTCGGTGTTGGATATTCGTATCGGACACCGCCACTCGTATGACACTTGTAGGACACGTGAAGTGTCTAATTCAAAATGTATTTGTTGGATTTCTGATAATTGTAGTACGCATCTAACATAATTTTAAAAAAAAAATACATTAATTTTTTAAAAACTCAAACTTATTTTATAAATTTTTATTATGATTGTAAAATTAAGAAACAAATCATTTTGAATCAGTCCTGAAAAACATATTTCTACTACAAAAAATAATTAAGAAAATACTTGCGCACATAAATTTTTATTGTCAATTTATATAATTTATAATTATATAATATATAGATCCATTATCTCGTGTTCTATATTTTAAAAATTATACGTATCTTCGTATTTATCTCTCTGCTATCAGTAATGCTACCTAAGTATAGATTCTAATTGTATACATTCTTAGCTTAATAATCACATCAAGTTGTTACTCTCTCTCCTCTAATTTTCATGTTGAGAGCAAAAGAAGAAATATTGAAAACAGTAAAATTGGATCATCCAATTCCGGATAGTGCAGTATAACAGCAGAAGAAGAAAAGTTGGTGAGTGTTGTATGAGCTGTTCAACAGAGAGAGAGAGAGAAAATTGAAAGCACTAAACTACAAAAGCACTATAATCATCTGATGCAACAGCGAGTGTGAAAACAATAGAGAAAACAGAGTTGAATCGATAAAGCCAGTGGTTGAAAGGCACTTACAGAAGGAAATGGAAAGGGCGTGAGAGGAAGAAGGAGTCGCAGCATTCAGATTGGAAGAGCTTGTGCCGGCGAGAGGAGAGCAAAGTTTGAGTCGGCGAAATGCCGGAAAAGTTAGCTACGGCGGCGGAGAAGGATGTCATCGGCGGCCGGAGAGTGAAAAGGATTAAGAAACTAAACTCCTAAAAGAAATTTATATAAAAAAAAATACAAGAATCAATCTAAATACATTAACTTTTTTTTCTTAAATTCTAACATTTTTTATCTCTCAAATTCTTACCCTTTCACTTCACGGTTCAATTCAAACAAATATTATTTTTGTTTTCTCCAACCATCATTTATTTGTACCCTTTTATTTATTTCAAAATGATCACTTTACTTTTTTATTTTATAACAACCATGATTTTCGAAGTAATTTGCCATTTGGGATTTTGAGTTTCAAATGGATTAAATCTACCTTTTTCAAATTAAATGAAATACATTTTAAATGTCACAATTAAAAAAAAATCCATTAACAAATTCAGATTGTACAATAAAAATAATATTTTAAAATAATTGGAATAAAAATTTCATAAACTATTTCTAAAACACTTAAATACAAAATTATAATTTTAGATTTGAGAGTTAATTTTATCACTCCACTATTATAATAATAATTATTATTTAATTATAAATTAGAGTATATCTTTTTAGTAAGATTTATAGAAAGGACATTGATTATAACCTCGTGATATATGGTCAATATTTTACAATTTTAATAATTATTCACAATATATTTTAAAAATATATAAATTTTATAATAATAGCAATTTTACATCATAATATAGAACTAACCATATATTTCACATGTTTTATAAATATTATAATTAAGTTCTTTATGACTTAACCTTCTATAGAAAATCTTTCAAAATCTTTTTGAACATTTCTTACTTAACAAGTTATACTTCTACTCATACAATAGGTACATGTATAAAAATACGTAAAAGAGTTAAGTCTTAAATATTAATCTTAATACATAACGTACGATACAAACAATGACATATCTTGACCTCTAACCATAGTAATGAAGCATATGATTTGACTCATAATCATAAACTTAATCTAACTTAATGACACATATGAATTTATATTCTATTTTTTTTCCGATCATCCACTATGAACATCAAAAACTACTTGAAAAGTGATATATAGTTGAGTATTTATCATTAAAAACATTGACATCATTGTAATTATTTTTCAAAAATATTAGTCATTCATCGACTCATCTAA
The DNA here is from genome assembly GCF_051622355.1 of Phaseolus vulgaris. NCBI lineage: Eukaryota > Viridiplantae > Streptophyta > Magnoliopsida > Fabales > Fabaceae > Phaseolus > Phaseolus vulgaris. Next base: position 926,776 of record NC_143508.1, on the reverse strand, counting down.
CCTTAGTAATGTTAAGTAGATATGAGACAATCTCAAGTTTGTAAATAAATATCATAGTTCAGTACGCTATTTCGAACTACTCAAATATTTACATACTTAATAACTCCTTTATTCTTTACCATGATCCTTACCTTTCATCTTGCATTGTCACTTCCCAATCACAAAGAGTCATACAAAACAATTTTATAACTCTTTCTTAATTGAGATATTTTTTGACAATTTCAGGAATCAAGTAATATATAGTGACTATTAAATTAATCTATACACATCATTCAAACAAACAACATATAAAAAAAGATTTTTTATGTGAATTTAATTACAATAGTTAAAATGTAAGATTTTTAATTTTAATTTTAAAATAAGGATAAAATAATTAATTTAATTATTTAAAAAAATAAGAAAGTTACATTAACTAGTCATGTTAATATTTTTTTATTTGTAAATTTATTAATGTGAGATTATTTTTTTTTCACACTTGAATTGACTACTAGAGAAGTCTGTTTTTTTTTTGTACTGTTTTTTTTTTACTCTCAAACAAAACCAAACAAATCCTCCTTATAAACCTTGTCTTGCCAAACACAAACAAAAACTCACACTCATTTTCCTCTCAGCACCATTTTCCATCGCCAACACAGGTATCATTGCTTCTTCCTCTTTTTCTCTATCTTTCTCTTACTTTCACATTCTTCTCTCTCTCACACACTCTGTTTACCCTTGTACTTTCACTGCTCCCTCTCTTACACCTACATTTTCTCCACTCTTTCACCTAACAAAGATTCACATGCATGTAAATATCATTGTTCCAAGCATAATATGATGAATTGTAACTGATTTACACTGGGGAATGGATGCATGCAATCTTTGATGATGCAAGATCCCTATCCCATTTCTTAGTAATGTACCCTAAAGGTTTCAAATCACTGGTAGAAATTAATCTGCATGTGGGTGTGAAGAGATTTGTCTGATTTTCTTTTTCCATTGCATGAATGTTTTTTTGGCATGTGATGATGCTATATTTCATTGGAACCATAATTACTTGGCAGTGTTTTCAATTGTGTGCAAGAATAATGTTGTTGATGATCTTGCATACCTGTCTTTACAGTTTAATCATGTAACCAAATTTTCCTTCTTGATCTTAAGTTCTTTAAATTTATATAAACAGTCTCTGTGACTTCTTACATGGTTTATGAGTTGTGTTTTGAATGAAACATCCCTATCAGAAAGACACTGATCACAAGCAAGAAAGATCAAAGTACGATTCTCTCTCCCATGCACATTATCCAACCACTGTGCCATTTGAACTTTGGGAAGAACAAACTAAACGACAAAGAAAAAGTTTCTTGCAGTTAATGTAAAAGTATGCAAATTGTAGAGCAATTCATTCACGTGAGTTTGTGCTTTAAACATGTTCATACTTCATCATAAACCTGATCGTGTGCTGGACAAGAACACACGATTCTCTATGTCACTATGTACATTTATTTATTTCCTCATTATATATTCAGAGGTGGGTCATTAGACAGTAACCTTTGTTTTCTGAATTTGGATCCTTTGACCCATGTTTCAAAATATGTTTATGTTCACTGACTTGTTGCATTTGTTTCCTTCAATGATTTTGATGCAATTTTTGTTCTTACTTTACATCATAGATTTTTCTGAATTGTTCAAGAGGTGTCAAAAACCACAACAATGAATTTGACAGCAGGTGCCGGCAGTGGAAAGATCCTGTCTGCTGTTGAGAAGTATTTGCCTTCTTCTTGTTATCACCTTTCTTCTTTCTGAGTTTTTGATATGTTGATAACCACAAATCAGATTATGATTAATTTTTTTTTATTGAAATGAAATAATTTTTAAAATATATCAATCAAATCATAATATAAACAGTAACATTTTTCTTTCTTAATATTCCTATATAACTTGATTATTCTGTGTTTCATGATTTTGCATGTTACTTATTTCTTTCTTATATTTAATGGAAAAGATAAGATACCTATATGTAATGGTTCCTTTGACAACTATGAACACACTTTTTTTAGTTATTATAGTTGACAAAGTGCAGCAAACTTATGGTTCAGGTATGAGAAATATCATGCTTGTTATGGAGGTGAAGAGGAAGAGAGAAAATCTAATTATGCTGATATGGTGAGATATATAACAACCAATTTTTGTTTTCATGTTTTTGTTCATGTGCATATGATATTAGCATGTGAAAAAAATAAGTCAGAGCACATATTGTGAGTGCATATTGTCATCTTCATTTTAATCTTGACTGTTAAAACATATTTTAATGGTATATATTTGTTCTAACAATAAAAACAATCCTCATTTGATTACAAACAAAAAATATATTATAATTTATATATCTAAAAAAAAAATTTATTATAAATTTAAATTATATAGAAATACACATTTATCCATTGATTAATAGAAAATTTCTTCCATAGTTTAAAGTTTTTTAAACTATTTGTAAACTAAGAAAATACCCTTTATTCATCTTAATTGTTGTTATAACTTGAATACATACAAAATTACTCTAATGTTTTTCAGGTTAACAAATACTATGATCTTGCTACCACCTTTTATGAGTTTGGTTGGGGTCAATCTTTCCATTTTGCACCTAGGTATGTGTTTGTTGTATTATTCATGTACAAAGTTAAGAATAGGTGTGTACTAAGTTACACTAATTTTTGTTTGTTTCTCATTCAGATGGAAAGGGGAATCTCTTTCAGAAAGCATAAAAAGGCATGAGCACTTCCTTGCTTTGCAGCTTGGACTAAAGGCTGGACAAAAGGTTCTACCATGTTCAATGATGTTAGTTATGATTCATGAGTTCTAACCCTTTGTTTTTAGGTTCTGGATATTGGATGTGGAATTGGGGGGCCACTTAAAGAAATCTCTCTATTCAGGTGAATGGACCTTGTTCCTTTTTGTGATGTAAAATGTTACTTGACAACTACAAATTGAAATACACAGTTTAGAGTAGTAATTTGGCCAATGTAATCTCAAAATTATTACATTTCAGCAAAAAGTTATTTATCTTCACAGTTGTAATCTGGTGCAGAGTTTTCAATATATCAACAGTCTTTTGTGATATCTTCTGTCATGGCTTCCTTGTACAAGCTTCTAAAAATTATTGCTTTATATTTTCCCATATTTTATTTTTTGCTTAAATAGATTTCCCATTTGCACATTCTGCTTCTGTCAATTTTGTTTTCTAATCATAGGAAATATTAGTAAAAAAGGAAGCATATATAGGCTTCATGGTCAGTAGAATCAAGTCTAGTCCAAAGTGTAACAATAACACTAAACCACTGATATCCCACTGCTACTGAGCATAACACAGAACTGTGTATTTTAGAATTATTTGTGTTTAAAGTATGAATGAGTTCATAAACTTGGTTGTATTTGTGCAGCTCAACATCAATCACAGGATTGAATAATAATGAGTTTCAGATAAAAAGAGCTAAGGTATGCTAATTATAATTATGCAAGAGATATTGACTGAACAACTTCACATTGTCAATCCTCTTATAAATATTCCTGAAAAAAAAGACAAAAATAAAACATTTTGATTGTCACTTACTATCTTTTACTGATTAACAGGAACTCACTTGTAATTCTGGTGTGGAGAAGACTTGCAACTTTGTGAAGGTTGATATTCTACAAATACCTCATTTTCCCCTTTTCTAGGAAAAAGATACATTTATATGTAGCATGTGCAAGATCAGTTTTTGCAGCATTGTTATACTTTATTTTTATGCTGCATTACAACATTTCTTTCATCAATTTAAAGGGAAAAACTTCAAGGTTTGCATTGGATATTTTGATGATAACATGATATGACTTAAGGTATAACTAACATGTTTGTCATATTTTATAATGCAGGGTGACTTCATGAAAATGCCTTTCCCAGACAATTATTTTGATGCAGCTTATGCAATTGAAGCCACTTGTCATGCACCAGATGCTGTATGTGGCTGTTTTTTGTACTCAATTTAAATAACTTTCAATTGTTATTTTTTTCCTACAATCCCTTAAACCTGCTGTAATTACATACATACCTATAAATTGACAAATATTGATGTAGTCATGCCCAACAAAATGATATGAATGTGTGGAAGTGTGAACTTACAAAACACTGTCTATAATTTGGATTGTGTAAAACTTGTGTGTTCCTTATCTGGTGTTCAATTATGGTTAGTATGCTTGCTACAAAGAGATCTTTAGAGTGTTGAAGCCTGGTGGATGTTTTGCTGCATTTGAGTGGTGCATGACT